>NC_087210.1:86903787-87023787 GCF_015104395.2 Macrobrachium nipponense | reverse complement strand
GACAGTTATGTCACTGATACATTTGTCACGGGGCTAATAAGTTCGTACAAATATGTAGGAGGTACAGAGTGTAAGAAGTAAAAGATAATGAAAGATGACAAAACAATACAAGAGGTGCATATTACATATATTAATATATAGACAGTCCTTGGTTTGGTGGGGGTTCCATTCCCAGGTATGTGCCAATAACCGAAACTCGATGATTTATGGCACACCATAAGCACCGTTATGGCCCCAATAACCAGAACTCAGACTGGCGCCATAAAACCAGATCGCCAATAACTGAGTCCGCCTATAACCGGGGACTTCCTGTTCACATTTCTTGTACTAGCCATCATTGTGTCTACTTATATTACCCATAGGGTAAATGCAAGTAACACTCCTAATTTGCTAACAGCACCTCTAATAATATTAATAATAATAATAATAATATGTAGTAATAATAAAATTGCATTAATACATTTTTATAAATAATGTACAGAATATGTACATATGTAATTGTTATAAATGAATTTCTATTAAATATAGATACATAATTAATTACCTCAGGATACAAACTACCTTCATATGCAGTTATACTATTGGTCATGATATTTAAGGTAGACATACATTGCAAATATAGTACTAATTTACATACATGCATTGTATACATGTAAGACATCCCATGTCAAAAATGGCTTAAGCTCCAATTTTCTGCAAATCATATTCAAATTTTGGTAATGTTAAAACGTGTATAATTTTATTATTATTATTGAGAATCATTTGATATTTCTACAGTCATGTACAGTATTCAAATAGCAAACAAAAATATATAAAAAAGAAGTGGAAGGTTTAATTTCAATATTTGTACGGCAGGCATTCCAAGCTGAATGTGATTCTTGGTAGTTAAGAAAATTTTATTTTAAGTTCTGTTTGAATATAATATTGTTTTGTAACCAGTGCCAGTATTTAGTGTAAAAAAAGTAAACAAAAGAGGACAAGTGTGATTGGTGGAGCTCACCTCAAATAAACATTCTTAGTTTATTGTATGCCTACAACCTATTTGTGGCTTTATAATACTTAGTAAGGAGGTTAGAAATTATAGTAGGATTTTAGTATTTGCCAATTAAAATTATGGTTGGCATAAGATTATTGCCAATATAAAGTACTTTTTTTAAGAATACAGATAATTACTGAATAGGATAAACTGAGAACATCAGATTCATCAGATCTGCCCCCCATTTATTTTCTTATTTCTATTAAGTCTTTATAGGTAAATTTGCACCTTTACTTTTTATAATGGCTTTAGGTGAGCTCCTCAAACGCAGAATGGTGTCTGTCTTCCAGCTTGTTGGTGTATTTGTCTCGGTTAGGTAAACTTGAGACAGACAGACAAGAGCTCACTCGTCTTTGCATAAATAATATGAATTAAAATATTAGTGAGTTTACGGCTAATGATAAAAGAGATTTATTTTGAAAAGATTGTGCAGTTTTAAGTCAGGAAGTAAGAAAGAAGATAGTTAGTATGTACATAATTTTCTTGAATGTTAGCATGAAATTATTATTTGAAAAGAAGCAGCTTTTGAAAAACAGAGGTGAAGCATAAAAAATTATTCGAAAGTATAAGTCTAAGCATTTATTATAAGGATTTATGACTAATAATGAGTAGAGGCTGTAATGACAAAATATTGGAAAACCAAAATCAACTTTCCACTTGTATATGTTGAAACCATTGTTGATGAAAATGCTTTTGTTAAATATAGCTAGCCTGAGTCAGGGAGAACCAAAATAGTAAGCTAATTTGGTTTACAGTCTTATTGACAATAAGTGTTGTGTTGCATTGTGTTATTGTATAACACAAGGACAATTAGGGGAAGTTTGAGATTATCTGTCATGAAAATTCAAGGTGATGGCCCCATTTTGATATGGGATGTCTTTATATACACACACACACATCCATGTTCCATATTTCTTGGTGTTGTAGACGCTCCAACCCCATACCACCCAATTCTGACTAGCAAAATTTTGAAGGAAAAACATAAACACAAAAGTAAGGTTGCATTGTCATGAGTTGGTCGCTTTTAGTTGATTTGCGACATTTAAATGTCTCAGTGCATTCAAGTATTGTGGCTTTGCTGCTACAAGGTACTGATTACTGTGTTGTAGTTATATCAACTAGCTGACCAACCCAGCTCTGCTTGGGATAACTCTTGAATGACAACTGATAAACTCTCTCTCTCTCTCTCTCTCTCTCTCTCTCTCTCTCTCTCTCTCTCTCTCTCTCTCTCTCTCTCTCTCTCTCTCTCTCTCTCACTTTTTCCATCTTTCTCCTACCTAACACCCCCTCTACTCACTCACTCTCTCTTCCTCTCCCTCTTGCTCCTTTCTCTCACTCTCTCTTTCTCTCTCCAGCCATCTCTGTCTCTTTCCCTCTTTCTTCTCACTAATACCAACTCTCTCTCTCACCTAACACCCCCTCTACTCTCTATCTCTTCCTCTCCTCGTTCCTTTCTCTTACTCTCTCCAACCATCACTGTCTCTTTCCCTCTTTCTTCTCACTAATACCAAGCCTTTCTCTCTCATTCTCTCTCCGTCAACCCCCTTCTCAAACTAAACCCTCTTTCATGTCATTGATGTTTACCCTATAGTATTCTTTTCCAAATGATAAATCATTTGTATAAAGAAATTATGTATTATAAGTTCGTAAAGTAATTAAGTCTATGGGCATAACCAGCCCTGTTTCACAGGCAGAACCAGGGGAAGGTAGGGGAGGTAGAATGAAACCCCATTATTAACCATCTTAGGGGTCCCCACTATAACCCTACCAAGTTTCATGCCCATCAGACCAGCCATTTGGCCGTTAATTGAATGACAGATAGACGGACAGACATAATGCTTATTATAGTAAGATTTGGCCATTTGATAAGCTTCACGTACTGATGTTGAAATACCAACAATCTGAAAAACTTGAACAGATTTCTAAGTAATTGATATGGTATAAACTGCATAGCCATGTTTCATAAGAATTTTTGTGGCCAACAGTGACTTAGGTTGTGCAAATGGATGGGGCTCCAGCTAGTGGAGTATATCAAGATTTTAATATCTGATGTAAGCTTATGAAGCAGTTTTTTTAAATTATTTTCATCAGATGGAAGAACTAAACATCACAACATGAAATAATACAAATCCTGAAAATATGGTATCACACAGATTTGCTTCATAAAAAACGTCTCATAAATAAGTTATCCTAAATAAGACAAATAAAAATTAATGCAAAATGCAAAAGTGGAAACAAAAACATTTTATTCTTCCAAACATGAAAATATTTTGCATATTGTAACAACCATTTGTAGAAATAATACAAAACATACTTTTGTTAACTGTTTTAACTATTGTAATACATATACTGTACTCTTCATTCAGAGGTCATGTACAAGCATTCTGATTACATTGGAATTTGGGTATGGCTATGAGGAATGTAACCCTTTGCATCTAGGATGCATAATAAATCTGTGAGACTTATTTCAAGAAAAAAAATAGAATCTTTGAAGTGGGGAAGTTATGTTTGTGTGTGTGTGTGTGGTGTGTGTTTATGTAATTGCAAATTGTGCAAGTGTAAAATGATAAAAGAAAAAAAGAAAACTTTATAGACAATGTACTGTTAGCCATGGTTGGGTGGTTTTCTTGAAGTTTTCAAGCTAGTATTTCTTTTTTAAATCACCTTGGATTTTTAATGAATAAACTTCGACTGGTACATAAGTTGCTTGATGTGGAACATGAAAAACTCAGCCAACACTATAGTGTAAATTTAACATGTGTTTTTATGTGTCCCAGGTGGAATTTCCACTCGACCTTTCACTGATGGGAGCAGTGCCGAAATTGCTTGTTTGCCGTGAAGGTTAACTTCCCATTCCAAACTGCGTAAAACTTTGCGATATGAACTTACATGACGCACAGGCGGACTATTTAGCTGTGTATGATGATATGCACAATGTATATTGTTATTTAAGCATTATAATTATAATTTATAGGTGAATATTACTGATTTGAAAATATACTTTAAGTCTTTTAGGTTGGTAGCACATAAATGCTATTAATGGTGAAAAATAGATTTTAAGATCCTCGTTTGTATTTTTGATAAGAACAGGTTTATTGAGTGGGTGTAAACCTGCGATACGTATTTCAGTAAGGATGGAAATGCAGCATCTTTGATTGACCTCTGCAAGATTAGCAGAGTTTGTTGATATGCCAGGCTAACAGAGCAATGATGTGGTTGTCTTGCAGTAAATTGCACTTTTTTCTTTAACTTCTGATGTACAGTTTTTATCGCTAATATTTGTCATGCAAAGATGGTTTTGTACTGTAGTTCATTGATAATGAATATGTCATGAGATTCAACATTGCAAGGAAATGCCAGTAGTTTTACATATGTGAATTTAATTAATCCATTTTTATATTCCATTACCATTTACCGTAAAACATTTTTGCAAACTAAATATAAAAATCATTTTTCAAGTTATTCAATGATCATAGATCCTCTTTTTTTTATTAAATTATAAGTACTGGAAAGAAGATTGAGAGCTGCAGTAAAAATAAATTTGTTGTGACTGCAGTATATTTAATATCAGTAATCCCCTGTAAGACATGCTTATAATATATTGTATCTACTGGTCACTGTTTAGCCGATATGTTTGTAATTTTAATAACCACATAATATGCATATTCATTATATAAATAGCACAAGTTTTGAAAGTCGGTTAATTTACACTAGGCTGTGATAATTTGTACAGTTTCTCTTGACACTCGCCTATCCTTTAATTTAGTCTATCTTGAATTTCAATCTTGTTTAACTTCGTCCGCTTTACACTCTTTTGTAAGCAATCCCACTGCTTAGTTTTATGTTTGACACAATTTGGAAAGTGGAGATAACTTCGCCAACACCTTTGTTTTTGATATGTACCATAGTTACATTTCTGCACATTGCTTTTGTGATTTTTTTTAACAATCCAGAGATATTTTGGGGGCTAGATTAACCTTCTATAGTTTAGAGCACCTTGAAAATCATTCAAATATAAAAAGGGAATGGTAGACAGGGGGCAGTTTACTAACAGCTGATGTATTATCTGGGTACTACATATTGTTATGTGCACAGTTGAGGCGCTTTGTTGGACGTTTTAGACATAAATTATGTTGTCATTAGATGATGAAATGATCTAGAAAACTAAAGCATCAGATCTATTCATCTTTTGTCTTAAAAGGATTTTTACATGTTGTGCATGATGAAAGAAATTGGTCGCTGCCAAATTTTACCTTTATTTTTGCCCCTAAACTGGTCTGGTGAAAGGGCAGAAATGATTAATCTCTTGTTTCAAAACTTTATCAGGCTTTTTAAGTGTTTCAGTTGTAAGTACGAGCTAGTGGTGGGATAATTTTAATTTATTAAGTCAGGTAATACTAAGTGACCTGAATTAGCTGTAAGGATAAGTCATGGAGGGTCTAACTTTGGGTACGTCACTGTTGTAGCGTACTCCGACTCAGACTCCGAATGGAGTTCCCTTGAGCGACGTCGTAGTACTGATTCCTACAAAGTCAACCGCAAAGCTGTGCCCAAGAGGATGAAAAAGAAGCGCCTCCCGATACCCGTAGCTGCCCCCCGTGTGCCCCCCCTACCCTCCTTCTATGTTGCTGAGGGAGGACCTGGTACTCGGTATTCGGATGAGAGGCTTTTACTCGACCCCAGTGAAAAAGGTACCAGAGGTAGCACTGTGTCCAGCCGTACTGTAACTCCTCCTGCCTTTGGTGACAAGATCAGCATCAGTAATGACCCATAGAACTCTGCTGCTGCTGTTGCTGCTGTCTACAGCAGCTTGTGTGTGTCTTGGCCAATTGGAATGGGAGTGTGAGCTTTCTATACACCATCTATGGGTCTTATTGCTGTGTTTTGTCACTTGGAGCTATTGCTGAATTTTTGTGCTTTAAAGCCTAACAAAACCATGGTCAGATGGTATAAAATGGATGTTTTTGGAGACTTCTACTTCCTTGAGCTCAGAATCTAAATGCTGTGTAAAACAAGTCATAAATCCCGTTGGGAGTTTTTGTGCACAAAAATTGCAGCTTTACTCATAGTTGCAGTGTAGCTTCACTTTTAGTTTCTTGTTCATTTTCACGAGTATTATAGAGGGTTATCTCCCATATTATTGTTTTCACTTTCCTTTGTACACACAACACTGCATGATTTTGAAAAATTTTAACATGTGCCTTATATTGTGTTCTACAAAAAGTTAAAGCTCACTTGTTACATTTCAAAAGTCCTACAAATGTTTTTGTTATGTTATCCAACACTACTGAAAGACAAATAAAAATAATCAGTAATGTACCAGTACATATATTTCCACCAGTTTATGTCCTTTTAGCAATTTTGGTCATGATTTTTCAAACTTGTTTTGATGCAGTGGGATATGTACTTTCTGTGAAAGAGTTAAGTTTAGTTTTTTTATAACTTGGTCTCTACTGTAAGTAAAATGCATTAGTAACATAACAATCAGTATGTACATATAATTGATAAGCTTGCAGTCCTTTTGAAGGACCTTTGCTATGTGATGCAGTGAGCTTTAATGTCAGTCTTATGATCTATGTACTGTACTCTTCAAATCTTTTACTGTAATCCTTCTGACTAAAGTGCCCGTGTGATGTCTTGGGTTTATCATTTTTTGTAAATTTACCCTCTCTATTATAAATTCTTTGTGCATGGAATAATACACTTGTGGTTTATGCATGGCATATAGACAACTTTTATGCATGATAACTTGTCATTGTGATGAATTTTTATTCTCAATTCCAGAAAATAATTTTGATCAATATTTTGTTTGTGGTTCAAGGATTTATTGTTTTACTCTTTTCATCTGTATATATTTATGAGGATAGATAATGGAAATCACGGATGACTTGAGCATTCCTGCCAACTGCCACAAAAAATCAGGTCATGTAATTTTAGAAAAGAATGTGTCAGTGTGACTTAGATTTTCAAATGTGTACGAAGTATTGAAACAGTGCACACTATATGGAATTCTGAAGTCATTTTACAAGAGTAGAAGCTTTTATACCATCGTTTTTAGTCTCAGAGGTATATGGTATGAATGGGGGAATGTGTAGTTAGATGATCACCCTTAGTGGCCTCCATATAATTGGGTGTAGTTCAGGGTGGGTGTGGTCGGGTGACTGAGGGCGCGCTGTTGTTGTTATTTCAGTGGTGAGCGGATCAGCTTCGGATGATTCCGACGCTACGGACAGAGAGGATCCGACTGCTGCACGCTCCAAATATAAACCTCAGAAACGCTCTTTTCAATTTAAAAAGAAGCCAGGAGGCAGGGAGGGCGTGGCAGTGCAACCACCTGTGGTGCCCCCCCTGCCCCCTACACATCCCCCACCCACCCCCCCACCTCTCACCCTCGCATGGGTCTGGCCGCCACCCCTCATCCCCTCTCGTACCCCATGGTTGCCCAGCTTCCCCCAGACACCGACTTATTCTCCCCCTCATGTAAGTCATGCTCAGTCGTGCCTGCCTCTGTTTTTATTTTTTATTTTTTATTTTTGTTACATTGCACATTTTGTAGTTTTTATTTATTTATTTTTTATTGTGTTTGTTTTGCTTTGTTAATTTGTAGGTAATTAGAGATGGCACTGGTTTTAGTTGTTGTACACTGCAGTTGTGTAAGAGACATAAATGTTCTTTATTTTATTTTTATTTCCGATTGAATTTGCTACTTTTTTGTGAACAATTTAATTTGCTTAATTTCTTAATTGAGAGCTGAAGACATTAAATTGCACAGATGATGTTAATCATCACACAAACCGTTAACTCAAGGTTTTGCAGAAAATGAATGTGTTATGGTATTGAAGCTTTTTGTTTTATCAGGGAGCTTTCGTTATGCTAGTGAGTTGGCGCAGGCAAGTGATAAGAATATATTGTCATCTGCTCTATTACTCTATGCATGTACAATGTATTATAGTACTGTATAATTATATTATGAAGAGTAATGAATTAGGACAAATAGGAAGAAACTAGAAGAAATATTTTATTAAGCAATGCAATTTAGTTGTGCATGAAAGAAATGTGGTTTATTTGCTACAAACTTGATTCATTTACAAAAACAAACCTATAAGTTAGTTACCCATTTCATCTAGGTTATACTACACAGTAGGCCTTATTTTTAATTATGAAAAACTTACGGTATACTAGTTCAAGCAGTCCCTGCTAGTTTTGGTGATAACATTCCTACAATCCTGCATCGCAAAATTTATCTATTAGACTTTAGGCTGGAAACTTTAAGAGACACTAACATATTAGCTCTGCAATATATTGAGAAACTGAAAAAATACTGTATATCATATTCTATATGCTCTCAGTATCATGGTTTTGAAGTATTGTAAGAGTTATTTAATTTTATTGTTCAGCAGTATGCACTGTGGAGATTTATAAGTGATTAATGTTTGCCTAGTGTCCATGAGACTTCTTCATTTTCAAGAATGTGTACTGTATTATTTTGATTAACTTGGAAAGGAATTTTCCATTAGATTTGTAAAATCTTTTGTTGGGAATTTTATAAATCTGTAAATATCTATAGGTTGCTGTTTTTTAGTTTTTCATTTATTTTATTTATCAAGTTTCACAAAGATATTTAATATGAGGTTTTTATATTTTATATTATGAGCAAAACACTAAAAATATAGCTCTTAACTTGAATAATACATTAAAAATTGTTACATGTTGATATTACCCTTAATAGAAACAGTATAATTATATTACCAGTTCAGTCAGCCATCTGTTTGAAAAGCATGTTATCACACAAAGCTTCACATCAGATTGGATTCTTTTATTCTTGTGTATTTGGAATGTCAGTACTACTAAATTGGGTTCCAGTCTTCCTTGAAGTATTGAGGCACACCAGAGGAGTAGTTTATTAGTGTATAGTATCTAAAGTTTAGACCTTAAATATTTATATCTTCTTAAAGTAGATTATAGTACAACATAATGAAACATCAGTTACAGAAATAGGAACAGATTGTATACCTAATTTACTCATGTAGTTAGGTGTTGTTGAAAATGTTTGTTACCAAAGAGGGGCAAAGGATTCTTGGTGCCATATTTGAGGGCAGTCAATCACTAAATGAATAGCATGTATTTTTAACTTTGAGATTTGTTCTTTGAAATGTTAGGTGCCAAAGAGTATGTAGTCATAGACTTAAGGTTAATTATAAGTTTTTTCTTATTTTAAGCCTAGACTTTAGGCAAAGCAAGTAGTTGTTGGTTTGGTGTATTGAATTTTTCTAGGAATGTTATTTGAGTTAACAGAATTCTGATGATTCATCATCTTCCAATACCTTGTGCTCTCTTGTTCCCTTTTGAACCCTGTGCTTAGTCCAAGCTTATGGTTTTTATTTTGTACTAGTTCTTGAATTTTTTTTTTGGGTTTAACAAAATTATGTATGTATGTGACTCGGATTATTTACAAGTATCAGAACTGATGGTAGGTGATTTTGAAGGTTGGATAGTGCAAGATCTCCAGTAAAATTGTTTGTGATCCTTTGTAACTTTGTCTGTTAATTTTTTTGTTTTATGTGTACTGAATTCTTTAAGTCATCTTAATGCACCACTGCATGAGTAGATGTCCTTTTATTGTTATATGATAAAAAGGGATTTAGAGAAATATTTGATGGCATATAATTTGTATTTTAATGAAACTAACATTAAAATTTGATGTAACGTTACATTACCTTTAGAATGCAGTGGTCTCATAGAGTCACAGTAGCTTGATTGATCTTGTTTTGTAATGTCAGTACGTACTGTATACAGCATGCGACTAAGAAATTTTATCTTTTTGAAAGTTTCACAGTATAGTTTCAAGTCAATGTAAGATATTTGAGTCCCAGATCTCCAGACAACCTTATCTAGTACATACTTTGAATTCTAAACTAGTATTAACCATAGTATAGTGCTGCCAAGTAAATCATAGCATAAAATAAGGAAAATTTGTCTAAGATTTAAGGTTGTCAGTAAAGAACCTGATATTATTATGCTCAAAGTAATGAGCAAAGTTTACTCCCGTCAACATCATCATTGGTAATGTAGTTTGAAAAACATCAATGATGTGTGTTTGGATCTGATGATCTGTAGCGGTTTTCTGTTTTTGAGTATATACCCTCTTTACAATCTTATCCTACTAATTTATCTGCTAGAGGAGTCCAAACTTTCACACAAAATCAATACAATAGACTGGAGTCATAAAACGGAAGTGCTAGGAATATACTGTTTATGTGGAAGTGCTCTTATAGAAAAGAAAAAGTCACATCCCATAGGTAGGTAAGATTTTAGTGGCATTTGTAAAGAAATGAAAATGTATACCATTGAATATCAGCATCACAGAAAAGAAAATGTATACCAGTGAATATTAGTATTACAGCATTCACGCTATTATGACATTGAGATACAGTACTCAGTTATTCTGTTAAACAAATGCTTAACATAGACTGCATTTTACTGTATATCAACCTGTACATTACAGAGATTTTGACATACTGTATATAAATAATGATTAAGACCCTGTGCAACAAATCCCAGTAAGATGGATTATATTTTGACACTATACTCTTACCTTTACATTTATGTTTTGATTGCTAAAGTTAGGTAATCTTCCTATTATTTATATCTAAGGCCAGATGAAGGAACCTTTAAAGAATCATGAAAGCTAGTTAGATGTATTGTTCTTAGATATATCTTTGGGATGGTATAAAATGTGGACCAACCAGAATGCGTGAACTGTGTATACCAAATACAATCTGGTGGTTGCAATCACAGTCAATATACTTTTTTAGACAAAGCACTAGGTTTTGTACATATTCCAGTTATTTTGCTTATTTTACCATAAAAAGGTGAATGCATAGAAGGGTTGGAGAATGGCAGGAGTCTTTGAAGAGGGGTCGCTTAAAGGTGAATGTGAATAAAACAGAGGTTTTGGTGAGCCATAGGGAAGATAGAGGCAGGATAGTAATGCAAGAATGAAGAGGCTTGATTATAAAACAGGTGGGAAATTTTAAATACCTAGGATCTACTTTAAGTCAATAGGGAGGATGTGAGGCTGAAGTTGACAGTAGGATAAAAGCTGCATGGGGGAAATTGAAGAGAGGTAGCTGGAGTAGTATATTTGATAAGAAAATGCCAATCAAGCTAAAAGTCAAGATCTTTAACACAGTGATAAGACCAGTGTTAATGTATGGATCGGAAACATGGGCTCTAAGAAGAAAAGAGGAAGTAAGCTTTAGAAAACAGAGATGAGAATGGTGAGGTGGATTATGGGAATATCGCTAGTTGAGAGATTGGAAAATGACAAAATAAGGAGAAGGGCAGGCTTAGCAAAAGTTATGTTGAGGATGGGTGATGAGGAGGGAGTGAATTTGTCTTGGGAGGAACCTGTTAGAGGAAGAAGATCAAGAGGGAGACAGAGAGTTAGATGGCGAGATAAAAGTGAAGAGGTATGGTGGAGGATGATGCCTTTGATAGAAGGCAGTGGAAGAGAAGGCGCATTAGGTAACCAACCCCTCAATGTAGGGATAATGGTGGGAAAGAAGTTAAAGCAATCCAGATAAGTTAAAAGAGTCATTTTTTATAGTGTTAGGTAATTTTGAATGAGTTAAAAACTAAGATGGCCATATATCGACCTTAAAACTTTGTCAACCAAGTGCACAGAAGCAGGTTATCTATAACTTAAATTCCTATGCAGGCAGTCTCCGGTTATCGGCAGGGGTTCCGTTCTCGGTGGGGTGCTGGTATGTGAAAACCACCATTAACCAAAACTCAGTGATTTATGGGGCCAAGATTCAGTGAATGGCGCCTCTGTTAGGTATGTTCTGGCACCATAACTCTTATTATCAGCACCTTATGGTGCCATAACTATGATCAGCATCATAAGGCACTGATAACTGAAACTTGGCCTGTTGTGGCGCCATTCATCGCCGATTTTATGGTGCTAGACAAGCGCCATAAAACCAAATTGCCGTTAACCTAGTCCGCCAATAACTGGAGACTGCCTTATAAGTTATATATACTACAATGTGTTTTGTGTGTGTAGCCTAGTGACTACTACTTGTGTGATGGTCAAGGAACCTGACACTTTCTACAGTTACTGTCACTTTTTGATATGCAATATGAAGCACTGTAGTATTTAATGCTGTAGGTTAATTTATTGTTTATTAGCTTTTATTGGTAAAAGAAGTACGTACTTAATATTACTTTTGCAGAAGGCTGCATTCTTCTGTTAACTAATATCCTTGATACAGCACATAGATGAGATGAATGTTCCTGTTGTGAGAAAAAAGTATTGCTGTGCAATTATTGTTCTACATAATATCATTTCCCACTATTGGAAATGATAGTTAATTGATTTAACACTTGCATTAGTACATATACTTTACAGTCAATAGGTTATATATCCAGATTTTTTTTTTTTTTAAGAATTTGATTTGCATTTTGTACTCACCCTTCTGGTTAAAGAATTTGATTTGCATTTTGTACCCACCCTTCTAGTTGGCTTTGAAAGGCAGACCAACCAGGAAATGTGGGATAAGGTCTATTTACATAGTGCTTTGTTTAAGCAGGTACAATGACTGCAGTGTCAAATATTCATATTTTTCCAGAGTCCACACTTTCTGCTGGTATGCATGTAATACCATATAAAAGGTGTGCCTATGAACATGTTTCATATCAAAATAAATCAGTCCATGGGAATTATAGCAATCTTAATTTTCATGTCAAACTTTTAAGATTTATTATTACTGATGCTATATGGTTGGGAATCCTTATATGGTAGTTTATACAAACTTAAGGTACAGGAAAATTATGATAAAATGCAAGTTCTTTGACCAAGTTTAACAAAAAGAAACAAGGCAGCTGAGGTGAATAGAAGTATTACTATATTGGACAGGTGCTTTGTGTTTTCTCTTAAGTTCCTAAAATCTTATCTTTTTTGCTTGTAGTAATTTCAAAAACTTATAAAAATTTGAGTTGCTGTCCATCTAGGAAAATATTTGTTCCCATATAGTCTCCATGAATGTTCTTTTCCCCAGAAATTCTTACAAAGCAAAGGAAATATTTCTTCTTAGTCGTTGCTGCTTAGCTTTTCATGCTTTTGAAATTTTCAAATATTTTGTTCATCACACAGTACTGTGTTTCAAAATTCAAATTTTGCTTTCTTCTAGTTTTTAGCTTTTATTTATGTATATGTTGTTTTATGAAAGGCTTTATTTTTGCTATGTGATTTCATTTTGGTATTATAGCATGCTAAAATAGTTCTGGCATGGAAGGAGAAAAAACCTGAATATTAAATAGAAAATTTACTGCTTCCTGAAGTAATCAGTATGACAATTGAAATTTTTATATACGTAGTACTAGAATGATGAAGTTTAGCATTAAAAATTGTTGTTTCATTGCAATTCCATTAAATCATGTATTGTTTTATTTCCATGAATGAGGAAATTCTTAGTCACACCTACTCTTAATTGGTCAAGATAGAGAAGCCATTACTGGCCTCCACAGTCCTGTGTACAGTATAGTAATTCCTACAATACCCTCACTCTGTGTGGCTGCCCTCAAGTCCGCTGTATTGCTCTTCCCAGGAGCATTATTATCAAGTGGTTTGTGCAGAGCCTTCATGAATATGCTCCATCACACACCTGTTTCTCTATTTCCCAATGTTTTTCATGCCCATTGCTCTGTAATTCCTGGAGTAAACATCTATTTATCCTCCTTCAGTGATTGCATGGCCCCTTTATCCACCCACTTAAGTGGCTGTTCAAGTCTTTCATGATTAATGGGGTGTTACAAAACAAAAAATATTTGTATTGCACATAAATCTAACAAGTGCTTTCCACCTTCCCCCACAATGGGTTTCGATCTCTTGTTGCACAGATTGTAAGATATGTAGATGGGGCTTCATATGAAGCACAGGACTGGCTGTACAAAAGTAGATGTGAGTTGACTATTTCTTCAACAGAAATAAGGCAAATCATTTGTAGTAGATTCATACAAAATAACATGTGTAGTTAAAACATGTGTTTTATTACAGTGCAATGATTTCTGAGAATGTTACTTATACATATATACTTCTTATTATCCTCAGGTGTCATTCTAGTCGAGACATTCTTAGCATTTTTGTTTGAATGCATGTGTTCTTTATCTGTATTCATAATATACATATAATGTTGCTGTGTTTCATCTGGAGATATTTTGGTATTGTGTCTCTTGGTGTCTTTTAATGTCTTTTAATACATATTGGTTTTGTTTTGTTATATGAATAAAAGTATGGCGATTGTTGTAAGAATAAAAGTATGATATGTTGTATGATGGTAGATATATGATAAATTGTATGATGGTAGATATAATATGGCTTGATGAAATTTCAATATACAGTAACCACTTTATCATCTTTATCGTTAAGTGGTTTTAGTAAAACAGTTTCAGGACATTGGAAAAATTTTTATGATTGCATATAGTTGAGTAAATGTTTTCTTTGTTGAGATGTGTAAATCCTTTTCCAGTCAAGGGCAAGGAATAATTATATTTAGTCTTCCAATGCATAGAATTCTTATTTGCATAGCATGTATGACATACTGTAGTTTGTATTGGTGTATGCATGTACAGCATAATCTGCTGACTTGTCTATAAATGCAAGAAGTTTCAACTTTTTATACATGGCATGAGTGTACACTAGTTATCTTAAAAGAGTTTTTATCAGAAAGAAATGGGAGTTGTGTTTTTGCTATACATAATAGCATGTACTATTATTTGTTGTTGTTTGGAAAAATCATGTGAACACTCAGTTTAGTCAGTATTTTTTTTTTCTTTTTTTACAGAAATAGAAGTTTTATTGAAATTTATGAAATGTCAAAAACCTGAGTGTATCCATTCATCCGTACCATTAGATAATACATAGACATATTTTTCAACAGCATGAAAAAATAAGACAGGAGTAATGTGCTATGTCCACATTCTTGACAAAATTGTCAAGAATTTGGACATAGCATATTACTCCGGATGTTTTATTTTTTCATGCTGTTGAAAATGTCTGTTAGTATTTAATGTGTGGATGAATGGATAGACAGTCTGCTTTAATGTCTTAAGGTAGACTAGGTATGGTGGGGGGAAAAATATATAAAAACAAGGGACAATGAAAATTTTGTGTATATATACTGTAAATAATAGATGGAACCTTATTTAAAGAAATAAAGATTTGACACACTAAAGAGGAAATAGCAGGAGGAAGAAAACTCCAGAGATTCATGGTAGATGGAGAAAGTTAGGGAATTCTTCAATTTCATGGTTGCCAATTTCATAGGGTGAATGTGGGAAGTAAAAACCTGATTGGTGTCGTAAAGTTCCTTGAGAGGGCATTACCTGTAGACTGAATAAACTTGGCTTGAAAAGGAAGGAAAATAAGCAGAGGTCACCCCATAGTGAAAGAGAAGATATCCAATGGCGAAGTAAGGACAGGGTAATTGATTAAACAAATTGCTTTTGATTCAGTCTTGAGAAGGGAAACAAAATACATCATACTGTAAACATCTGGATGCTGTTCCAGGTTGAGAGTTAAGGCCAACTTGTATCTTTATTTGGTTGTTAAACCTACTTTATACAATGATGTGGGCTGTGTGCATGACAAGTCAAAAATACTATAATATGGAATTGAATAATATTTTTCTTGTACTTTTGAGAAATCTCAGTGGAGAGGAAAAATATGATATCTTGGAAGCAGTGAACTTGTTAAGTCATTGTATCCCCTTATGTATATGCTGTCAAGGTCAGACCTAGTAAGAATGAGTGCAAACAACAGAAATTTAGGAAGTAAAGTCTGAAGACATGAGGATAGTTAAATCATAAGAAAAAATGCGTAAATGAATAGATTTACAGGAGGAAGTCATTGGTAAAGAGAAAGTTGTATGTGCAACAGAAAACAGAAGCAGTTGATGTGCTTTATTATTAAAAGAGGCCAAGGCATAACTTAAATAAAGAAACAACTCAAAACAGTTTGACAAAGAGGGGCAAACCCATTAATCAACACATTTTGCTAACAAACCTCATGGCGACTGTCAGATGCCCTATAAATACTATCACAGTACACAAAAACCTCAACTGAAGGTCCCATGAAGATATTTGATTAAGCTGGCCAAGTCCTAGCATGAGTTCTTCATTGTAGTACAAGCAACAAAGACTAAACATTGGAATTATAAGAAATGTTCCTGCTGGATCTTGCCTTGTGGAAGACATCCCTGTGATCCAAAATGAACTTAAGTCATTCCAATTTAGCAAAAGTTTGGAATATTAAAGTAATATTACAGGGTAAAGAAATAGTACTGTAGTTTGAAGGATTAGATAAGTTTCATACCTTGAGAATTATGCTATAATACAATCTGGACCTAATCCTTTGTTGGTCTTCATGGATGCAAAAACGTCAGGGACCTCATAGCCGGTACTGAGATAATACACCTGTTAAGGATTTCTATAGAAAGGCAGGGCCTAGGCATTACTAAGAGAAACACAGACTTAAAAATTATTGCCGAAGAAAATATAGGCTTTTCATTGGTAGAACATGTTGGGAGGGATTCAGGAGGAGAGAGGCAGGTGGAAATCACATAAATAAGAGATTAAGTTAGAGGGAACAAGAAGGGAAAATATATTGTTGATCTAGTCTGAAGGATTAAGGACAAAGAAAAGATGGAGAATATTGGATGCATGATTTTAAGGATCAGTAATGAAAAAGCAAGAGGCTCACATCCGTACATGTGAAAAGGAGTCACTGTATGGTATAAGTCCAAGTGTCCCACATAGAGAACCAGCTGGGATAGATTTGCAAGATGTGTTGCAAGACACAAGGAAATTAAAAGAAAATAAGATCCATAAATTCAAGTGAATAGTAACAGGGATAACATGGGATGAAGTTGTCTCTGGGAATTCTTCAGATTCCGTCTTGTATATTTTTATCTTTGATGTTATTCGAGAACTAAGATCCTGTTGTATTCACTTTGGCTACTTTATTTGCACCTTACACATGATATTGTAATATTTTATCTTGTTATTATTTTCTTGATGATTTTTTTATCTAAGCTTAGAATATTGAATAAATTTTCATAAAAACTTTCACCCTTTTATTAGTTGTAATAGCTTGTGTATATCAGATATTCTTTTTTGTTTACAAGGTATATTGTACTTCCTTTAGTTTTGTTCTAATTTTTTATTGCTCAGAATGTCATTTACCCCACCAACAGCAACTGGATTTTGGTTGTTATCGTGCTTGAATTTGTGACCACAAGAAAGTTGTGACCTTTTTTAGTTGGCACAAATAAGCAGTTAATCAAGTGTTTTATTTTTTTTTCCACTTATTGCTTATGTAGTACACAATGCCTCTGGAAATACTAAAACATAATGCCATATAAGGAAACATAACTGAAGTATGAAATATTGGATTGTAAATGTGGTAGTCGTTGACAGAATGTTTATGTACAGATTTCAGAATTTATGTACATATTTTACAATATGTATCACTTGTCTGTGGGTTAAAATCATTATCCTTGTTTATGACTTGATTACTTGTTGCATTAAATTACTAGTTGAGTGTCTGTAATGTTCTGTGAAATGTTCAAGTCAGTAAGTGTAAAGGTTTATTATAAAAAAATATGAAATAATGGAGAATTTAGGAATCTTTTTGCTACGTATAGATTGCAAAAAATCTCCTGTATTTTTGTTTTGAATACGTAGATTTTGTGGGCTGCATGGTATTTTGTTGGTAATTAATATTGCGCTTTTAACAGCTGATTAGTTTCAGTAAACCCATGAGAGTTCTTGGATGATTTTTCATTATTCTTTTTTGCAGGTAGCTGCACATGAACTAACCAAGTATTCTAACTCTCATGCCATAAATTATTTCCTCAGTTCCATTTTCTTTCTGTAGGCTTTCTAATAATATGAGTAAATAAGTACAGTAAACTAAATTATAATTCTAAAGTTATGATTTAATGGGCTCTTACTGCCGTACTAAGCAATATCTTATCTACAGATTTCAAGTATTATACATTTCGCATTGAAGGTAGATGTGTATTTGATTTTGCATGTGTTTTTATTAATAAATTGTTTGATAAAGTGCTTAATATTTAGTTCGTTTTGAATGCATTGTGTATGAGTTATCCATCTCTATGTATACTTTATTTGGTAAATTTTTGCATTGGAAGTATTTGGTCTTCAGTGTAGTTGTATTTATTTTGTTTGGAATTCTATTAAGTAGTGAAGTCTGATTGGCACCAATGAATGTAGCATTCTGATACTAAAGATTGTGTGATACCAGAAGGTTATGAGTCAGAAAAATGACGGATTTACTAATGCTTAAGTATTGTGAGTAGGTACTAATAATTAAGCTTCCCTCTGCACAGTTGCCCCAGGCAGCAAACACGAGGGTGACCACATGTATCGAGTAATACCTGAAGATGACTCAAGTCTTGAAGTATCATCACCTCGTGACCAGCAGTCACCAATTCTTATACCTGGTGCACCTACCCGGAAAGACACAGATAAAACTGCTCGTAGAAAGGTGCGTATCTGTAGGGATTGCATCCTGAAAGTATTTTGAGTCTACTTCCTAAGATCTTTCAGTTTTTAGGATTGGATGACACCTCTCTCTTTTTTTTTTTTTTGATAGACTAAAAAGTAAGATGTTGCAAACTTACTTTTATCAGGAAGATGTTGCAAACTTACTTTTATCAGGAAGAGGTTAAGATGAATTTCAGTTTGTATTCATTTTTGTGAAAATAAATAATACTGTAGATACTTTTGCATCAGATTTTGTGCTAAAATGAAATGTTCAAATAGTATTATAAGTATTTGACATGTTCAATCCATATGCAGCAAGAAAAGCAGAGGTCTCGAGAGGAAGCGCGTCAACGTGAAGAAGAAAGGAAAAGAGCAAAAGATGAAGAAAAGTTGAAAAAAGCAGCTGAGAAGGAAAAGGTAATGTTGCTTTACATAAATTTACCATGTGAATTATTCTGTATTATTGGATTTTCATGAAGTAAAGTTTTAAATTATTTTTTAATGAAATTAATTCTGGTGTTTTTGTTTAATAACTTCTGTCTGAAATCTATTGTGTTCATGTGACAGAAGACTTTGAGAAATGCAAGCCATATTTTGATGCATTGAAGCATTTTGCTTTGTGTCATTCATTTTGTAGCTAAAAACCTTTATATCACAGAAGTAACACTTATGACAAGGGTCTTTGCCCTGCTGTTTCCATATTGACTTTTTCTTGACAAACTTCTTAATCCCTTCACATCACTTGTCCAAAACATCTCAATCTTCAATAAGTGCATAAAGCTTAAAATTAAGTAAGTCATATTTTATGTGCCACTCTATATTTGTAAAATCAACCCTACCAAATTCATAACTCTGTGTAGATGTCAGAAGATATTAATACATGTCCAATAAAATAGAACTCTGTGTATATGTCAGAAAATATTAATATATATCCAGTGAAATAGGTACATTACTATTTGCATTTGTTTTAATAAGCATATTGAAGTTAGGTTGAGTAGTTGTTTAGAGTGATAGAAACTATAATTGAAATATTTCCATTTTCTTAGGTGGCATGAAAATACAAAGAATTATATTGTCACTGCAGTTTTCCAAATTAATTGGTGTCATTTTTTGGGTATAGTTCATCATATAAAGGCTAAAATTAATGGAAAGCATCTTTATTTACTCTTTACTTGTCTGATTATAATGATATATTTTTTGTAATGATTTTTATACTCAGGAAAGAGAGAAAAAGAAGGCAGCTAAGGGTTCCCAAAAGGGTTCCCAAAAGGGCCCACCTGCCCCCACTCTAGATGATTTTGTCCAGGGTCCAGAACAACCTGTACCACTGTTCCTGGAAAAATGCGTGGTATTTATTGAAATGGAAGGCCTTGATTCTGAGGGTATATATAGAGTTCCTGGCAATAAGGTGCATGTAGAGCAGCTTACTACTAAATTTAAGGAGGGTAAGTACTACTACCCTGTATATCTTCCGTTGATTTTCCCTCTTGGGGTTTATTACCTTAATGCATTTCTGTTAGTTTTTCACTGGGTCACACTTTTCCAGGCATTTTCTCGATCAACACAGATTTCATGGATTCTGTTGGGCAGTCACAGTTCTAGATGTCAGTTCATTGACTCCTGTCTGAACTATCCGGAAAAAATGTTGCATGAAATATAGTTAAGGAATATAGGTGCCTCAGAGACTTGACAGTCTACTTGATGAGAAGAGATTAGAAAAATCATGTGGCATTGATGATTATTGGAAATTTTTTTATAATTTGTTTATATTTCCTGTGATTTCAATCACATTTTCCCCCAAAGGCTCTAGGTTTAGGTAAAATGACACCGCTACAGTGTAACCACCTTTTTATATGCACTAAAGGGCCCAGGAAGGGAGAGGACAACAGCAAATAAGGGAATACTAGTGAACCCCAAAACCATGTAAATAATCCGTAGAAGTAGGAACAAGACAGTAAATTATGTGTATATAAGCGTACACACAGTACTTTTGTTACTTTACTATACATTTTCATTAGCAGTGCAAAATATTTTTTAAGATAGTTAAAAATACTGTATAGCTTCAGTGAAATGCAGGAAAAGAGAGAGGACGAGAGAATGTCAGCTAACAGGTGTTGGCTTTGGTGCAGTTGCTGATTTAAAGAGCTTAACATGTTTTGCAGTGTATTGACAGTCTTAAGCTTTCATGTAAAACATCACTATAAAAATACTAATAGAATTAAATAAGTAGTAACAGAGTTGTGTATCAGACAGAAAGTGGTCCTTTTTAGACTAGTCGAACTGCCAGACATTTGTATGATTGCCTAAGATCATTTGTACAGGTATATACAAGTACATATATCAGTTCTGGTAACTGATGCATTTTGACATTTTAATGAAAGGGTTAAAATATCGGTATCAATAGACATACATGCATTTGTGGGGGAGAAAGGGAAGAGAAAAGTTTTAGGCTATAGTCAAACTCAGCCTTTGTTCATACACGAAACAAACCTTCGGTCTTAACATTAGGATTACTAGCGCCAAGCTGGAAACGGTAGAATTAAAATACACTTGTGAGATCCAGGGACTAATGGCATCTATACCAGGTCACGGGGCATGTATACCCAGAATGCCCACGGCTACCTGTGACCCATCAGTTATTTTCCTACCGCCTTTAAGATAAGACGTGTTACTGTCTATCTCATTTAAAGCAGGTTTTTCAGTTTGCCCGTTCTTTATCCATTTCATTTTTTATTTTTCATTCCTTTTCTTTCTCCAAGTGTGATCAGTGTGTGGTAAGAGTGTATACGTGGTATGATGGAGAATTTGCCTCAACATCGGGATCGTCTACCGCTTCGAAGAGGAGACAAAGGAAATGCCCAGGAGTCAGTGGCTTTCCCTTGTTCTAGGTTCCTAACCTCGGTGTCGACGGATCCTCATCCAACGTGTAGTAGGTGCAGGGGAAAAGTATGTACGGTTACTAATCCGTGTTCTGTTTGTCGCGGTTGGTCGGTGGAACAGTGGAAGAAGTTCTATGGGCAAAAGCCAATACAAAAGAAAGGGGGTGACGCCATCTTTGGATGACCAAACCTTACCGGCTTCTTTTGTATCGGTAATAAACCAGGCTGCTCCATATGTTTCTCCACCTGCTTTTGAATTGTCTCATACCCCTTCGGTTTCTCCTAGCGGTTCTGTATCGGAAACGTCAGGAGGGGCCTTGGGTAATTTTATGAATAATTTGCACTCTCCTTTGTTCCCAGCAAGTAGAGGGGAGATCCGCCATCTTTGTTCCAGGCTCCTGCTACTCAAGCGCATAGGTTAGATGGTACGTGGTCAGCGCTAGGCCTACCAGGCGGGTACCAACCTTGGATGGTCTGCTTGCGCATTATATGACGTCACGGTTCCAGCAGGGTCCGGCAGCGCTGAATGTTCCTCATCCCCCGGGCTTGCAATTTATGGGAATTAATGCCGCTGCTTCACCATCCCACTCAGTATTTACAGCGATGCAGAACGTGGGAGGTAATTTGGCAGCAAACGTTGCGGTTACCAGCCAGAAACCTCTCAGTCTCTCTACGAGAGGGATGACGTCACAACATACGTCACACTCTGAGATGGCAGGCGTGATGACGTCACAGACCGATTCTCGGCCTGGGTTTTTTTCGCTGCACCCAGACGCTAATACGCCTTCTGATCCGTCAATGCAAACTGTAATGCAGAAGTTACAGGATATAGAGGAGAGAATGGATAAGAGAGACAAAAAGAAAAAAGTAGTGATTCGCCTTCTTCGTCTTCTTCCTCTAGTTCGGCGTCATCGCTAAGTCCGATAACGTCACGGCGAGCGCCAGTCAAGCGTTGGAGGAGGATTCAGGAGTTCCTAGCGGATCCTCGGGCCAAGAGGAGAAGAATCAATTCTTCCTCTTCTTCGGACGAAGACTGTCATTTCCAAGTCAGCAAGAAGGTCGGAAAATCAGTGGCTATTAAGCACAAGGTTGGCAGACGAAGCCGTTCGCAAGAGTCCGAACAAGCGAGAGAGGTGACGGCCGGCGAGCTAGCGGCCGAGGCGGAGTTGCCAGTTCGGATCGCAAAAACTGCGATACCTCTGGTAAAATCGACGTTGGCGGCGAAAGGTGCAGCAGAGGATGGAATGCAGGTCCCAGTTTCGCCCAGTCAGCCGTGGCCGTTCAAAATACGTACGAAGGACGATAAGGCTCCTATTAAAAGTACGAAAAATAGAGAGTTGGCAACCTCGGCGGATAACGTTCGTGGAAGGCAGTGTCCGTCTGGATAGAAGGCCGAGGCCGGGCTCGCCGACGCTCGAAAAACGATGCCAGAATGCTAATAAAGGACGGAACTTACCTCTGTCTAAGGGAGCCTTCATCTTGGAGATCTAGACGAGATTCTCGCTCTAGATCCGTGAGCAGAGAAAGAGTGAGACGTTCTCGTTCCCCTGCTGACTATCTGGGATCGAGCCAACAGCGGCCAGCAAGATCAAAGAGCCGCGGCCGTAGGGGCAGGCGGCCGTGGAATTCCGGGCCGTCTGTCAGAAGATAGAGGCGAGACAACATCTCTCGTGACGGAGAGTGGTACACTAGAGCCGGAGGAAGGAGAAAACCAAGAGTTTCTGGCCTCGTATGCAGAGGTTATTGATTTGATTCGTCAATTCAATAGCCTTTCAGAGAAGACAGAAACACCGGCCAGTATGCTTCCTCCTGGAATTGACATGGCGTTTGGACTAAAGAGGGATACCAAGGTGTCGTATGAATTGCCTTGTTCGAGTCATGCGGAATCGGTCTTGCAACACGTAAACGCTAAGATTGCAGGGAGGGATAATTCCTTAAGATCTAATAGATCATTTAAATTTATTCCCCCTCCAATGATAAAGCAAAGGAAATATTATACGACACCGAAGGTCCCTTTGCTGTCTAGACAATGAACCCTAATGTTGTAAGGTTAAGGCCTGGATTAACCTTGGATCAGGTTAAAATGGAGTGCCCTTCGATGACGTACCAACCAAGAGGCTGCCACGTTAGAAGCAACAGCTTCTTCTGTCTTTCAGGCTGCGTCCTGGTTAGACCTTTGGTCAACAGCAGTGGCGAAAATTGCATCCTCGGAAGCAACAAGGAAAGTAGTGATGAACCATTGTTCATTAGATTACTACAGTCAGGGTCCAAGGCGATTGCGTACCTGACAAACGTAAGTGCCAATGTTTGGGCAAATATCCTGCTAATGAGAGAGATGCAGCATTGGCTAGACTAAGCTGCAATGTGGATTTGGATTCCCTGTTAGCAATGAGGAATGGGGATATCTTGGAATCGCAACTACTGTTGCCAGAGGTCATACTGGAAGAAGCGATAGATAGAAGAAGGATGGACACTAACGATAGGTTGGTGCAACAGGCAGTTAGGAAAACCTCTAACAGTCAAACTATTCCTTTGGAGGGAAGACAACAGCAGATGTCTCGAAAGAAACCAGTGAGACATAGCATCCCTAATAGAGTCACAAGACCCTCTTCCCCAAAGAGGATAACTCCATCGGCCCTTTCACAATAGGAAACAACAAAAAAGAGGAAGGGGCAATAGGGGAAGGGGGAGAGGCTCAAGAAGATAGGATGGGCGCCTCTTATCACTCGGCCACACCAGTGGGGGGTTGCCCTGGCAAATCACTGGAAGGTGTGGCAGGAACTAGGGGCAGAGCAGTGGGTGGTGGATGTTCTCAGGATCGGGTATTTGATTCCGTTCGAGGTAACCCCGCCCCTGACAGATCAACCATTACCCCACGTCACTTATGCCCACAAATCTCAGAAGGCCACTATTCTGCAGGACGAAGTGAAGAAGATGATGGAAAAAGGAGCTGTGCAACAAGTATGCAGTCCGACAAAAGGCTTCTACAGCAGGATTTTCCTGGTACCCAAAGCCAACGGGGAGTGGAGGACAGTAATAGACCTGTCAACGCTGAATCTGTTTATAAGGAAACCAGTTTTCAAGATGGAAACTCCGAAAACGGTTCTACAAGCAGTCAGAATCGGAGACTTTATGCTGACAGTCGTCATCTAAAGGACGCATACTTTCAGATACCAGTCCATCAGTCTTCAAGGAAATTTCTCCGCTTCAGTCTTGCAGGGAAAGCTTTCGAGTTCAAGGTCCTGTGCTTCGGATTGACAACGTCTCCTCAAGTTTTACAAGAGTGTTCACCCTCGTGTTGGCGTGGGCGCATGCTCAGGGGATCAGGCTGATAAGATATCTGGACGATTGGCTGGTGATAGCAAAGTCCAGGGAGAAATTACTCAGGGACAGGGCGGCCCTCCTGCAGCTTTGTCACAGCCTAGGTATTGTGGTGAATCAGCAGAAGTCGCAGCTGGATCCAAGTCAACGTTTGGAATATCTGGGAATGGTGATAGACACAACACAAGCCAAAGTATTCCCGACAGACCAAAGAGTAGAGAAATGCAAACAAAAAGTGGTGAATGCCTTTCTGGGAAAGCAGACACAGCCAGCAAGACAGTGGCGGAGGTGGTGCTGGGAATCCTAACTCCCTGGAGAAGCTAGTAACCACAAGGAAGGCTACACCTTCGGTCCCTACAATGGAGGATGAAGGAGTTTTTGGTCACCAACAGTAGATCACCCATACGAGCAAATTCCCTTGTCGGCAGAAGTGAGGAAAGACTTGCTGTGGTGGGTGGACGACGACAATCTGACAGTGGGTGTCCCCCTTCAACAATCCTCCCCAGACCTCTTGCTGTTTCTCGGATGCGTCACTAGAAGGCTGGGGAGCCCATATGGAGGAGTTGATGGTGTCAGCAAAATGGAGTTGCAAGGACAGAGAACTCCATATAAACGTGCTGGAGTTGAAAGCAGCTTTCCTGGCTCTACAAGAATTCAGGGAGAGAGTAAAGGGACACTCAGTGGTATTGATGTCAGACAACACCACAGTAGTAGCTTATATAAACAACAAGGAGGCCTAGTTCTCGGCAGTTACATGTGATGACAGTTCAACTTCACCAGTGGGCTATAGAGAACTGGTAGACATCAAGGCCAGGTATATTCCGGGAAAAAGAACATAGTGGCCGACAAGTTGAGCCGCAGGGATCAGATTCTGGGAACGGAGTGGTCCCTACACCAACAGGTAGTGGACAGGATGCTCATGTTGTGGGAAGGACCGATCATAGACCTATTCGCAACCAGGTACAACAAAAAGTTGGAAGTGTATTGTTCAGTAGTCCCGGACGCAGAGGCAGTAGCAGAAGATGCGCTACAACACCCCTGGGACAATCTGGACGTGTACGCATTTCCTCCATTTTGTCTAATCCGTCAGGTTCTGAACAGGGTAATGCGGTCTCAGAACCTCAAGATGACCCTGGTAGCCCCGTTATGGCCGAAAGCAGAGTGGTTTCCAGACCTACTGGAACTCCTAGTAGATGTGCCAAGAGAGTTACCTCCATGGAGCAACTTCTGTCAGCCTCACGTGGAGAGGTACCACCAGTCGGTGAAGTCCCTATCGCTTCACAGGTGGAGACTGTCAAGTATCTCCTCCGAGAGCGAGGGTTTTTGCAGAAAGCAGCAACTCAGATGGCAGGTATATCAGAAAATCATCTGCGACAGTATACCAAGGGAAGTGGTCAGCATACTGTGATTGGTGTCGTAGGGGGAACGTGTCTCCACTCGGTACCACTATTCAGCAGTTAGCAGACTTTCTGATATATCTCAGAACAGAAAAAACATATGTCTGTATCTGCAGTGAAGGGGTACAGGGCTGCTCTAGCCTCAGTCTTACGAATGAAAGGAGTGGACATATCGTCTTCATGGGAGTTGGCCATGCTGATGAGAAGCTTTGAACAGTCATGCCCACCAAAGGAGCTAAAAGCCCCAGATTGGGATCTGACCAAGGTACTGAGTAGTCTGACAAAACCCCCCTACGAACCACTAAGGCAGTCCACGGATAGGAGCCTGACCCTGAAGACAGTCTTCTTATTGGCCCTGGCTTCAAACCAAAAGGGTGGGGGAGCTACATGGCCTCTCATATCTCATAAAGCACTCGAGAGGTTGGAGATCAATGGTGTGTGAGTTTGTCCCAGAATTCGTGGCAAAGACCCAAAATCCAACAATAGTAGACGGCAGATTCGACTCCTTTACCATACCTTCCTTGGCAGACTTTGTAGACAAACGACAAAGCTGAAATGCTCCTGTGCCCCGTCAGGGCACTAACAAGGGAAGTAATTTAAAGAGAACAAAGGCCACTCAGGGCCCGGGGTGCGCCAGAGGTTGTTCGTAAGTACAGGACGGAACCCAAGAAGGGAAGTTTGGTACAAGAATACAATATCATTTTGGCTAAGGGAGACGATCAGAAATGCTTATACTGCAGAAGACAGAGGGTCAGATAGCCAGGTGGGAGCTAGAGCTCATGACATCAGGGTGTGAGTGCTTCCCTGGCATTTAAGAAGAACATGTTCTGTGGATAAAATTCTGAAAGCTGGCGTGTGGAAGCGCCAAACAACTTTCACCTCATTTTATTTGAAAGATGTTGCCCATAGATCCTTGGACACCTTTTCCTTGGGTCCAGTGGTGGCGGCCCAACAAGTGATATAGTTCATCCAGTGCCCTGGCGGGTCAGTTTTGCGTCTAGTCTATTAAATGAAGGTATGAAAGTAGAATGAATGGGATGACTGGTCCCTTTTTCTTTACTACTTTCTTTTTCCTACTCCTTTAACTACGGCAATATGAAGGAGAGTACCGTCATGTGCTGGAACGGACTAGATGCAGGTGAGATGGTCAGCCATACTGTGAAGCTATCTTAGCTGATGATATACTTTTCAGTAGCAACACACCCCTCTGGATAATAAGGAAAAGAGGGTGAAGGTGGATCCAGTCGCAAGGGACAAGAGTAAACAGTAGAATGGTATCTACACCCAGTGGGAGGAAACCAATAGATCCGCTTATATCTTTGGTCCTAGGTTCATTGTCCATTCTCTTAGAATTTCCCTATATATTCGGAAATGGATAAGGTGGCAAACTCCCAGTCAGTTGTAGAGACTTACCTCCCTCCAATAGTAAGTCTATCCTAATGTTAAGACCGAAGGTTTGTTTCGTGTATGAACAAATACCAAATTTGTAACTAATTTGTATTGTTTTTTCATAACTAACAAACCTGAGGTCTTAACAGTTAAAGGCCCACCTCGAACCACCCCTCTAGCAGTCTAAACTGGGTTAGAAATATAACTGATGGGTCACAGGTAGCCGTGGGCATTCTGGGTATACATGCCCCGTGACCTGGTATAGATGCCATTAGTCCCTGGATCTCACAAGTGTAATTTTTTAATTCTACCGGTTTCCAGCTTGGCGCTAGTAAATCCTAATGTTAAGACCTCAGGTTTGTTAGTTATGAAAAATACAATTAGTTACAAAATTTGGTATTTTGGGCCGCTGAGGCGTTGGCCGCACAGTTGCCACAGTTCTCTAAATACGCCACAACAGTGATGAAAAAATGTCTGATATTTTTTATACTAACTAAACATAATAAAACTTCATTTGTTTAAGAATGATTAAGTTTTTGATGGGGAAATGAATGTTACTAAAAATGTTTTCCTGAGATTTGACATCACCTCTGTGCTGGGTTAGTGCTCTGTTGCCACCTCAGCCCAAAAAGGTCATTCCGTGTCACGTACCCACCATGTAAACACCTCCCGCTTCTCGCTGCCCCCGCATGCTTAGTCAGGCTAAGGATATATTTTTTAATGTTAATCGGTACTTCTGAGATGAAAGGCCTACGGTGGACACAGCCAAAGTAAGCAAAAGGACAGTTAAAAGGATTTGCTCCAAAGCAAATCAAGAATGGTGGTCAGAGGCTGAACGCAAGAAAGAGAGAGAGAGAGAGAGAGAGACAGAAAGGTGGGGCGGAAGTACCTACCTTGGGAGAAGTGGTAATGGTGTGGAAAATCCAGGGTAAACAAGACCAACGCCTAATCGGCCAAAAAGGCTGAGTTTGACTATAGTCAGATTGAATTTTGTATGAGTTAAGGTCATTTATGATTGCCTTAGTTCAAGGACCCATGTTGTGTTTTATGCTGTAGTGATACATTTTTTTCTATGTTATTCTCAGTAAATAACAGTGCTGTAATTTCCCTATAATAGGCTTATAATTGCAGTGTCACAAAGGAACATTAACAATGTGAGAGAAGGCAAGGAAGGGTAGGTTATGCTAATGCTAGTCACTGTTTGGCAAAGGCCACAACATAAAATTCAGAATACAGTACTAATGCAAATTTTTAAAGGAGTAGACTCCCTAACCTGTCTGAAAATACAGCCTTTACTATTCCATCATCTTTATAGTATTGATGATTGAATAACATAAATAACATAAAATGGAAAGACCTTGGAAGACTGAGAAATAAAGAATTTGATAGAATATGCTCCCCAGAATCAGTGTGTGTTTTATATCCCTGTAAATATAATAAGTATTATTTTTCATATAAAAAAGGGCACAGGAATGATGAGTACCTTTAATGTTGGTTGTTTCTTTAACTAGGTTGCTTAGGGTGTTTGATTATCTCAGTTATAGCAAATGAAGTGAACATTCGCATTGTGGAGATGCTAAGGGAAGGATTTTATTATTTTTAATAGTTATTATTTTCTATTCAGTATTTTTTCCTGTACATGATAGAGATTAAATATTCTCACCTGGTTAATATACAAACAATATAAGGGCATTTGCAGTTTGGTGAATTTGCATGAGTTTGCTTATGCAATTGCAGTATGTTTTTCCTTTAAACTTACCAACGAAATTAGTATAATAGAACATAGCTAATGGTACTGTAGACAATTGTTATTTGTAAAGATTTTAAATGTTTTGTAACTGTATTCTATGATGGTTTGATTATTCATGTCATCTAGATTCTTTACAGGTTTAAAGATGATGTGCTGTGAATTTCATTGATGCTATTATCACTTAAAGACTATTTCTTTTGCAGATAATACTGTAAACTTTGCAGAGCTAGATATTCCAGTAAATGCTGCAGCTACAGCTCTTAAAGATTACTTGAAACAGTTACCTCCGCTCTTGCCGCAAAACCAGTTACTAGACCTAACAACCATAGCCAGTGAGTGAATTTGGCCTTTTACTAGTTTATTTTCATAGTCTTGGTAACTTTATGTTTTGTGATAGGGTATGTTTTAAAATCCCAGCTTGTGTTTTATGGTACAATTGTTCATATACAAAACAAACCTTCAGTCGTAACATTAGGATAATCTTCTAGGGCCAGCTGGAAATCCAATGAAATTAATAACCCCCCCCTTTCTTTCTCTCTTTCCTTATTGCTTTGGTGACTTGTCATGAGTATACAATAGAGCCCTGACTACAGTTTGATTGTTTGCCTCTCACTGTGCTGCATAGGACCATCTAACTGCTGTTTGATTGGGCATGATCTATCCACATCCAGAGTTTAGGTTGGTTTAATTCCTAACAAGACGGGTCAGGGTTTGTTCCTTGACAGGCAGAGCCCTAGGTTACAAGGGAGAGACATAGCAAGATATAAAGCTGGAGTGGGGAAATCTTAAGTCATGCTTCTCCATCCAACTGCTCTTCTTCTTCAACCTCTTCATCTTCATCCTTTTCATTATTCTTGCCTTTTTCCACCTCTTAATCAATCGCTGGATTGTGGGAAAGGTAGGGAGAGGTTTTGGAAGTCTTCTTTGTGGGAGGAATGACATAAGACTAAACATATACCACACCCTTTCCAGAAGAGTGGCAAAAAAGATTGCCTGTTGGTAAAACCTCTCCTCCGGAATAATATTGCAGGTTATGAATGCTCAAGTGACTTAGTGACCTGTTCAAGCTTCTTACCTTTCTCTTTATCATCTTGTCTGTGTCTGCATCAGTAGATACAGATTCCTTTAGTCCTTTCCAAGGGGGGAACAGGGCCTTTCAGCCTGTGAATCATTGATGCCAGTCTGTATAGGAGGTTGCAGGAATCATCCTTCCCATGCTGACATGCAAGACAGGTAAGCTGATGTTTAAGGAATTGGTAACTGATTTTGTTTGCATTAAAATACAAATGCGCAAATGAATGCTAATGCTCATTCTGCTTCTTAAAGCACTGGTCAACATCAAGACAATATCTCCCATGAAATAAGTAAGTCTTATTATAGGGAAAGCTGGTATACTTTGTAGAAATAAACTAATATTTCTTATAGAATAAATTGCGTTTTTCCTGCAGTTACAAACTCTCTTACACACACACACACACACACACACACACACACACACACACTTGCTTCTGTAACTACCTTTAGTTTCAATGACCACTACAGCTTTCACTAAAAGAAACTCCCCCTATTATAAGACAAATTGTTATATCTGCAAAAAAAATGTGGCTTACTTTACAAGAAAAATTGCAGATTTGGTTGAACATGCCAGTATCATAAGAAATCTGGGTACATTACACTGTGGCTGCATGATGTTGATTGATGAAGTGCTCAACAATAAAAGATGATGCTTTTAAGTCATGCAAAAAGTGTTTTGTGCATCACCTAACATGTATCCATGCTGAGCAGCACTGCATACTGTGTGTGCATTTTTCAAACCTAGGTGGTTGTTGAAGATTTGTTTTTTAAATAACTGAATATGGCCATTGTTGTAACAAATCCTGTTGAACACATCATAAAACCAAAAAAAAATTGAATTATATTATTGGTACAGTTTCATTCTTTATGGTTAGCCCCTAATGGATGGATCCCCTCATATTAGTAGCAATAACAAGTTTGGGTGGTGGATGGATTCACTCATACGAGTATCAATATTACACAAATTTAATTTGAAAGAATCGGGCTGGGAAAGAGTTTCCATTACTTCTGTAGCCCATTAGTTCATTAATGGCAACTTTTAGACTGGCTAAAATCAAGTGGGCGGCTCATGAGAGTTAGTTGTGATCTTGACTTGAACGGAGCATGTACTACCTCTCTCTCTCTTACATGACGTCATTTAAATTATATTTGCTCATAAATATACTTAGGGTTACTGTTGTTTTAGTTTTTATCTTTTATGATAGTATGTCAGTTATAATTGTAATTTTCCAAAGAAATATTAGAAAAGACATGTATAATCCAAAAATGTTTCTGCATCTTCGATGTCAGTAAATTTACATAAATAATTTGCAACAAATATACTCAGAATTTGACACTGATTTTAGTTCTTATCTGTAATGATATTGTATGAGCTGTAATTGTAATTTAAAAAAATAAAATAAATGTATTTATTAGAAAAACATTCATAACTTGGTCAAATTTATGATTTAGTTATGAAAAATACAAATTGGTTAAAAATTTGTCATATTGTCTTGTAAAAGAGGCTCCACAAGGGGTTGTAAATAGTCATTTTCAACTTCTTGTAGAAAGTAGGGAAAACTTTTTAGAATTTCTTTCTTACACCTTTTGCATTTGCATATCTTACTCTTTCAATTGATTTGTTTTTTTCTTAAATTAGCCAACCTCAAAGCTTACCTGGCCTGGGGGGCTACATTGATTTTTTAGCCTGGCTCTTAAAGGTTAGAGTTGAGTTTCTTGATTTTGTTTAAAGTACCAGTGTCCATTTATGAATTAATGTTGAAAAGATTTCTGGGAAGGCTTATCCACATTTTCAGTTGGAACAAATCTGTATTGTATTTCCAAGAATTTCAGTTTGTTCATACACGAAACAAACCTTCGGTCTTAACATTAGGATTTACTAGCGCCAAGCTGGAAACCGGTAGAATTAAAATTACACTTGTGAGATCCAGGGACTAATGGCATCTATACCAGGTCACGGGGCATGTATACCCAGAATGCCCACGGCTACCTGTGACCCATCAGTTATTTTCCTACCGCCTTTAAGATAAGACGTGTTACTGTCTATCTCATTTAAAGCCGGTTTTTCAGTTTGCCCGTTCTTTATCCATTTCATTTTTTATTTTTCATTCCTTTTCTTTCTCCAAGTGTGATCAGTGTGTGGTAAGAGTGTATACGTGGTATGATGGAGAATTTTGCCTCAACATCGGGATCGTCTACCGCTTCGAAGAGGAGACAAAGGAAATGCCCAGGAGTCAGTGGCTTCCCTTGTTCTAGGTTCCTAACCTCGGTGTCGACGGATCCTCATCCAACGTGTAGTAGGTGCAGGGAAAACGTATGTACGGTTACTAATCCGTGTTCTGTTTGTCGCGGTTGGTCGGTGGAACAGTGGAAGAAGTTCTATGGGAAAAGCCAATACAAAAGAAGGGGGTGACGCCATCTTTGGATGACCAAAACCTTACCGGCTTCTTTTGTATCGGTAATAAACCAGGGCTGCTCCATATGTTTCTCCACCTGCTTTTGAATTGTCTCATACCCCTTCGGTTTCTCCTAGCGGTTCTGTATCGGAAACGTCAGGAGGGGCCTTGGGTAATTTTATGAATAATTTGCACTCTCCTTTGTTCCCAGCAAGTAGAGGGGGAGATCCGCCATCTTTGTTCCAGGCTCCTGCTACTCAAGCGCATAGGTTAAATGGTACGTGGTCAGCGCTAGGCCTACCAGGCGTACCAACCTTGGATGGTCTGCTTGCGCATTATATGACGTCGGTTCCAGCAGGGTCCGGCAGCGCTGAATGTTCCTCATCCCCCGGGCTTGCAATTTATGGGAATTAATGCCGCTGCTTCACCATCCCACTCAGTATTTACAGCGATGCAGAACGTGGGAGGTAATTTGGCAGCAAACGTGCGGTTACCAGCAGAAACCTCTCAGTCTCTCCCTACGAGAGGGATGACGTCACAACATACGTCACACTCTGAGATGGCAGGCGTGATGACGTCACAGACCGATTCTCGGCCTTTTTCGCTGCACCCAGACGCTAATACGCCTTCTGATCCGTCAATGCAAACTGTAATGCAGAAGTTACAGGATATAGAGGAGAGAATGAATAAGAGAGACAAAAGAAAAAGTGTGATTCGCCTTCTTCGTCTTCTTCCTCTAGTTCGGCGTCATCGTTAAGTCCGATAACGTCACGGCGAGCGCCAGTCAAGCGTTGGAGGAGGATTCGGGAGTTCCTAGCGGATCCTCGGGCCAAGAGGAGAAGAATCAATTCTTCCTCTTCTTCGGACGAAGACTGTCATTTCCAAGTCAGCAAGAAGGTCGGAAAATCAGTGGCTATTAAGCACAAGGTTGGCAGACGAAGCCGTTCGCAAGAGTCCGAACAAGCGAGAGAGAGTGACGGCCGGCGAGCTAGCGGCCGAGGCGGAGTTGCCAGTTCGGATCGCAAAAACTGCGATACCTCTGGTAAAATCGACGTTGGCGCGAAAGGTGCAGCAGAGGATGGAATGCAGGTCCCAGTTTCGCCCGTAAGGCCGTTTCAAAATACGTACGAAGGACGATAAGGCTCCTATTAAAAGTACGAAAAATAGAGAGTTGGCAACCTCGGCGGATACGTTCGTGGAAGGGGCAGTGTCCGTCTGGATAGAAGGCCGAGGCCGGGCTCGCCGACGCTCGAAACGATGCCAATGCTAATAAAGACGAACTTACCTCTGTCTTAAGGGAGCCTTCATCTTGGAGATCTAGACGAGCTTCTCGCTCTAGATCCGTGAGCAGAGAAAGAGTGAGACGTTCTCGTTCCCCTGCTGACTATCTGGGATCGAGCCAACAGCGGCCAGCAAAGATCAAAGAGGCCGCGGCCGTAGGGGCAGGCGGCCGTGGAATTCCGGGCCGTCTGTCAGAAGATAGAGGCGAGACAACATCTCTCGTGGCGGAGAGTGGTACACTAGAGCCGGAGAAGGAGAAAACCAAGAGTTTCTGGCCTCGTATGCAGAGGTTATTGATTTGATTCGTCAATTCAATAGCCTTTCGGAGAAGACAGAAACACCGGCCAGTATGCTTCCTCCTGGAATTGACATGGCGTTTGGACTAAAGAGGGATACCAAGGTGTCGTATGAATTGCCTTGTTCGAGTCTGCGGAATCGGTCTTGCAACACGTAAACGCAAAGATTGCAGGGAGGGATAATTCCTTAAGATCTAATAGATCATTTAAATTTATTCCCCCTCCAATGATAAAGCAAAGGAAATATTATACGACACCGAAGGTCCCTTTGCTGTCTAGACAAATGAACCCTAATGTTGTAAGGTTAAGGCCTGGATTAACCTTGGATCAGGTTAAAATGGAGTGCCCTTCGATGACGTACCAAGAGGCTGCCACGTTAGAAGCAACAGCTTCTTCTGTCTTTCAGGCTGCGTCCTGGTTAGACCTTTGGTCAACAGCAGTGGCGAAAATTGCATCCTCGGAAGCAACAAGGAAATAGTGGATGAACCATTGTTCATTAGATTACTACAGTCAGGGTCCAAGGCGATTGCGTACCTGACAAACGTAAGTGCCAATGTTTGGGCAAATATCCTGCTAATGAGGAGAGATGCAGCATTGGCTAGACTAAGCCGCAATGTGGATTTGGATTCCTGTTAGCAATGAGGAATGGGATATCTTGGAATCGCAACTACTGTTGCCAGAGGTCATACTGGAAGAAGCGATAGATAGAAGAAGGATGGACACTAACGATAGGTTGGTGCAACAGGCAGTTAGGAAAACCTCTAACAGTCAAACTATTCCTTTGGAGGGAAGACAACAGCAGATGTCTCGAAAGAAACCAGTGAGACATAGCATCCCTAATAGAGTCACAAGACCCTCTTCCCCAAAGAGGATAACTCATCGGCCCTTTCACAATAGAAACAACAGAGGAAGGGGCAATAGGGGAAGGGGGAGAGGCTCAAGAAGATAGGATGGGCGCCTCCCATCACTCGGCCACACCAGTGGGGGGTTGCCTGGCAAATCACTGGAAGGTGTGGCAGGAACTAGGGGCAGAGCAGTGGGTGGTGGATGTTCTCAGGATCGGGTATATTTGATTCCGTTCGAGTTAACCCCGCCCCTGACAGATCAACCATTACCCCACGTCACTTATGCCCACAAATCTCAGAAGGCCACTATTCTGCAGGACGAAGTGAAGAAGATGATGGAAAAAGGAGCTGTGCAACAAGTATGCAGTCCGACAAAGGCTTCTACAGCAGGATTTCCTGGTACCCAAAGCCAACGGGGAGTGGAGGACAGTAAATAGACCTGTCAACGCTGAATCTGTTTATAAGGAAAACCAGTTTCAAGATGGAAACTCCGAAAACGGTTCTACAAGCAGTCAGAATCGGAGACTTTATGCTGACAGTCGATCTAAAGGACGCATACTTTCAGATACCAGTCCATCAGTCTTCAAGGAAATTTCTCCGCTTCAGTCTTGCAGGGAAAGCTTTCGAGTTCAAGGTCCTGTGCTTCGGATTGACGTCTCCTCAAGTTTTTACAAGAGTGTTCACCCTCGTGTCGGCGTGGGCGCATGCTCAGGGGATCAGGCTGATAAGATATCTGGACGATTGGCTGGTGATAGCAAAGTCCAGGGAGAAATTACTCAGGGACAGGGCGGCCCTCCTGCAGCTTTGTCACAGCCTAGGTATTGTGGTGAATCAGCAGAAGTCGCAGCTGGATCCAAGTCAACGTTGGAATATCTGGGAATGGTGATAGACACAACACAAGCCAAAGTATTCCCGACAGACCAAAGAGTAGAGAAATGCAAACAAGTGGTGAATGCCTTTCTGGGAAAGCAGACACAGCCAGCAAGACAGTGGCAGGTGGTGCTGGGAATCCTAACCTCCCTGGAGAAGCTAGTACCACAAGGAAGGCTACACCTTCGGTCCCTACAATGGAGGATGAAGGAGTTTTGGTCACCAACAGTAGATCACCCGTACGAGCAAATTCCCTTGTCCGGCAGGATGGGAGAAGACCTTGCTGTGGTGGGTGGACGACGACAATCTGACAGTGGGTGTCCCCCTTCAACAATCCTCCCCAGACCTCTTGCTGTTCTCGGATGCGTCACTAGAAGGCTGGGGAGCCCATATGGAGGAGTTGATGGTGTCAGCAAAATGGAGTTGCAAGGACAGAGAACTCCATATAAACGTGCTGGAGTTGAAAGCAGCTTTCCTGGCTCTACAAGAATTCAGGGAGAGAGTAAAGGGACACTCAGTGGTATTGATGTCAGACAACACCACAGTAGTAGCTTATATAAACAAGCAAGGAGGCCTAGTTTCTCGGCAGTTACATGTGATGACAGTTCAACTTCACCAGTGGGCTATAGAGAACCTGGTAGACATCAAGGCCAGGTATATTCCGGGAAAAAGAAACATAGTGGCCGACAAGTTGAGCCGCAGGGATCAGATTCTGGGAACGGAGTGGTCCCTACACCAACAGGTAGTGGACAGGATGCTCATGTTGTGGGAAGGACCGATCATAGACCTATTCGCAACCAGGTACAACAAAAAAGTTGGAAGTGTATTGTTCAGTAGTCCCGGACGCAGAGGCAGTAGCAGAAGATGCGCTACAACACCCCTGGGACAATCTGGACGTGTAAACGCATTTCCTCCATTTTGTCCTAATCCGTCAGGTTCTGAACAGGAATAATGCGGTCTCAGAACCTCAAGATGACCCTGGTAGCCCCGTTATGGCCGAAAGCAGAGTGGTTTCCAGACCTACTGGAACTCCTAGTAGATGTGCCAAGAGAGTTACCTCCATGGAGCAACCTTCTGTGTCAGCCTCACGTGGAGAGGTACCACCAGTCGGTGAAGTCCCTATCGCTTCACGGGTGGAGACTGTCAAGTATCTCCTCCGAGAGCGAGGGTTTTTGCAGAAAGCAGCAACTCAGATGGCAGGTAATATCAGAAATCATCTGCGACAGTATACCAAGGGAAGTGGTCAGCATACTGTGATTGGTGTCGTAGGGGGAACGTGTCTCCACTCGGTACCACTATTCAGCAGTTAGCAGACTTTCTGATATATCTCAGAACAGAAAAACATATGTCTGTATCTGCAGTGAAGGGGTACAGGGCTGCTCTAGCCTCAGTCTTACGAATGAAAGGAGTGGACATATCGTTCTTCATGGGAGTTGACCATGCTGATGAGGAGCTTTGAACAGTCATGCCCACCAAAGGAGCTAAAAGCCCCAGATTGGGATCTGACCAAGGTACTGAGTAGTCTGACAAAACCCCCTTACGAACCACTAAGGCAGTCCACGGATAGGAGCCTGACCCTGAAGACAGTCTTCTTATTGCACCCTGGCTTTCACCAAAAGGGTGGGGGAGCTACATGGCCTCTCATATCTCATAAAGCACTCGAGAGGTTGGAGATCAATGGTGTGTGAGTTTGTCCCAGAATTCATGGCAAAGACCCAAAATCCAACAATAGTAGACGGCAGATTCGACTCCTTTACCATACCTTCCTTGGCAGACTTTGTAGACAACGCAAAGCTGAAATGCTCCTGTGCCCCGTCAGGCACTAAGGGAGTACTTAAAGAGAACAAGGCACCTCAGGCCGGGGTGCCAGAGGTTGTTCGTAAGGAACAGGACGGAACAAGAAGGAAGTGTCCAAGAATACAAAATATCATTTTGGCTAAGGGAGACAATCAGAAATGCTTATACTGCAGAAGACAGAGGGTCAGATAGCCAGGTGGGAGCTAGAGCTCATGACATCAGGGGTGTGAGTGCTTTCCCTGGCATTTAAGAAGAACATGTCTGTGGATAAAATTCTGAAAGCTGGCGTGTGGAAGCGCCAAACAACTTTCACCTCATTTTATTTGAAAGATGTTGCCCATAGATCCTTGGACACCTTTTCCTTGGGTCCAGTGGTGCGGCCCAACAAGTGATATAGTTCATCCAGTGCCCCTGGCGGGTCAGTTTGCGTCTAGTTCTAAGATGAAGGTATGAAAGTAGAATGAATGGGATGACTGGTCTTTTTTCTTTACTACTTTCTTCCTACTCCTTTAACTACGGGCAATATGAAGGAGAGTACCGTCATGTGCTGGAACGGACTAGATGAAGGTGAGATGGTCAGCCATACTGTGAAGCTATCTTAGCTGATGATATACTTTTCAGTAGCAACACACCCCTCTGGATAATAAGGAAAGAGGGGTGAAGGTGGATCCAGTCGCAAGGGACAAGAGTAAACAGTAAATGGTATCTACACCCAATGGGAGGAGGAAACCAATAGATCCGCTTATATCTTTGGTCCTAGGTTCATTGTCCATTCTCTAGAATTTCCCTATATATTCGGAAATGGATAAGGTGGTAAACTTCCAGTCAGTTGTAGAGACTTACCTCCCTCCAATAGTAAGTCTATCCTAATGTTAAGACCGAAGGTTTGTTTCGTGTATGAACAAATACCAAATTTGTAACTAATTTGTATTTTTCATAACTAACAAACCTGAGGTCCTTAACAGTTAAAGGCCCACCTCGAACCACCCCTCTAGCAGTCCTAAACTGGGTTAGAAATATAACTGATGGGTCACAGGTAGCCGTGGGCATTCTGGGTATACATGCCCCGTGACCTGGTATAGATGCCATTAGTCCCTGGATCTCACAAGTGTAATTTTAATTCTACCGGTTTCCAGCTTGGCGCTAGTAAATCCTAATGTTAAGACCTCAGGTTTGTTAGTTATGAAAAATACAAATTTGGTATTTTTTCCATTCTTGGACCTACTCACATGTAGATAAGCAATTTAGTTTCTTTGGTAGAATAATCCAAAGGACAAGTGAATATTGAACTGGGAGGTTTTCATGTATGTGCCTTCTATTTTATTTGCAATTCTTATTCATAGGAAATGAATTAAGGTAACAAAAGTTACTACAATATTTAGTAAGCATTTTTTATGTATTTTTAGGATAAATGATTTATACATGATAAAAAGTTTATTATAGATTTGGTCAGTGCTTGGTGTAATTATGGTATACCACTGTTTTAAGATTGCTGCCTAATATAAGTGATGAAAATAATATAGGCCTTTGATTTGATATACGTATATATTTTTACAGGCATTGGAGATAGAAGTTTAAGGCTGCTGAGATTAAAAGAAATGCTAACTGGCCTTCCGCGTGTCAATTTTGAAGTTTTAAAATTTATCTTTCAGCATTTTGTAAGGTAAGTGTGAAGGAATTTGCTTATATGCTCCTTAAATGCAGCTCTTACTTTCATCAGATCGCCTGAGTTAAAAATTGCTTTAGGTCATTATCTTTGTGTGAAAGACCTGAAATGAACATTTCCTGAAGTCAAAAAATCCTGAGTGAATATTAATTTTTTTTCATTTCATTTAAATCATCTAATTAAGAATAAGAATTCATATGTATATATCAGCCATGACCAATAGCCAATCTAACACACATCCATTCCATTGGCCTAAACTCTAAACGTACGTATACATATTCCATTCCAATATCACATCTTTGCTAACTCCCCTACCCTTACCTCCTTCCTTTGAATCACATGAGGCTTCTCACCTCTACCTCCTATGCCAGCTCCCAGAATAACTTGGGAGTTCATCTGTGCACATAGACATCAAACATTGAACAGGGGAATTGGTCATCCGAAAGTATTTGGATTTGTTATCGCATCAATAGAAAAGATTGCAATGACTATCAGAGCTTTATTCATCCATATATATTGGACCCCAGACCAGAATCGCTAGATTGGAAAATCTATGGCATTGAAGTCAGTCTGCCAAATAGCCAGTAATTAAGATTCCTAGATAAATTGACATTTATCTAAAATTCACCAAGACCTTGACAAACTTGATCATTTCATACTAAACAAGCCCAAAGAAAACCTAAGAGGTGGACATGTTAGAACCTGGATGCAAAATTTCCTCTCAAATTGAAAGCTTCATGAATCAGCTACTGGACCATTATCTAAAGCAATTAAAGTCTTATCAGGAACAGCTCTCAGTCTTGTTCTTTGTATATTATAAGTGTAATTATAAATAATGATTAGGAATAGTGATATTAACCTAAAGAGCTAATCATTAACTTTATTTGCAACAATTTAGTGTCTCAGTCTCATGAAAGCAGTTAGCAATTACAAATGAACTAGACAGTATAGCCTATCCCTGGGCACATAAATAAAACAAAGTCACATATATATATACATATACGTATACATATGTATATATATATAAAGGACAAATGCAAACACATTTCACTCCAGGAACATATCAAGAAGTTTTAATCATATCTTTACTATGAGGAAATGCCATTACAATAAAACAGTAAGAGATGTGGGAATCATCATCATTTATGAAAAGCAGATAATTACTAGTCTTTGCATACTTTATCTGCAGTGAGTTTAAAATTAGTGGAACCTAATCAGTCATATTTGAAAATTCTCAAAAGTTTTGACCAAGTTTTAACCACAAAAGATGTAGTAATAACTCTTCCATTAGGTTTTTTATGCTTTCTATTTAATGGTCTTTTCCTGTGCTTTCTATTATTGTTCAGTTTTGGTTTTTGTTTATTTACACAAGTGCACACATACACTTCCTTATTTGTAAACAATTTTATTTATGAAAATTATATTTGCAAAAAATTACTGAGAAATTTAATCTTGCATACAAAATTACTTTGAATTTCTTTTCAAGTACAGGTGGCCCTCGGTTAGCGGCAAGGGTTCCGTTCCTGGCCGCCGACGCTAAGTGATTTTAAAGCCTACGACCGCTGCACACCTTTCAAAATTCTAGACCAGTTAACAGCGCCCTAGACCAGTCAAATGGCGCCGTAATCCCGCAATGGTCCAATAACTAAAATTTTATTTATGCAGTATAGTACTATAGAATTCACTGTACAGTACATTATAGTATTATAAGTACTGTAAAGTGAAAAAAGCCTAGTTCTAATCCTTTGGGTGCGTTGAGTATGTAAAGAAATAATAAGGTTTTATACAGTGTGCAGCTAGCTGTAGTGTTCAAGTTACGATAATTTGTCTTACGATAATCCAATTTTATGAGAGACCAAATTACAATAGCCTAACTTTATCCCATCTTCTAGTTATATAAGTTCAAAAACAGCAAAAGACAATGATGAAAGTATGGTTTTAACATTATACTTGTTGCGTAAACGTACAGCCATGAACAACTAAATGAGAAACAACTTTTTTTTTTCTAAGTACAACCGAATTGGATAACATCCGTTTGGCTTGTATTTCAACCATCGTACTATAGTGCACTATTACCGTAGTTGTTATAAATGACATTATGTAGACTAGAACTGAGATATCTTAATGTAATAACTTTATTCGCTATAGATCAAAGATCAATCAGGAAATATACTGTTAAATTTAAACTTAGTTATAACTGAATGTGAGAAAACTGTTCAAGCTGCTAATGACTATTATCATGCTTCAGCAACAAGGATAAAACTCCAGTAAACGTTTGCCATCAAACAGAACCGTAGATAAAATCATTTTAATCAAAACTACTGTGCTTGAAAGAACACAATTTAGTGTTGGTTTCACACAGATATAAGATAAATAACGTAATTTTTTTACGCAATAAACATGCCGCCAACTTAATCTGTTAAAGAAAAAAAAAATTATTTCACATTCACAACGACACCTATTCAATTCATATTTCCTCCTAAAAACACGTTGTATAAGGAAAAATAACCTTGTCTCATATAAGTCAAGTATCTAGATATTCGTTTATGCTAACTACAAGCAAGAAAATTTGCGTTAAATATGGCGAAACAAACTAGTATTCGCCATCAGCTGATTTCAAACCAAAACATTGGCTGCTCCGCGGAATACTGGCTTAGATTTGCCGTAGTATTTTATAATACAATAATATGAGAATACATACAATATTATTGGATACAGTGAAGTAATGTATAACTTTTTAAAGGATTTATGGAAAAAATGCATAATTAATAAAATAACACCATGCATTTTTCGGAACAGTGGCGGACAAGAACGAACCTGAAAAAACATCCTATGACAACGTGGAGGGTAGTTACAAAAGCTGCCTTAATTGGTATCGTATATATGTACAAAAATAAAAATACCCTGTACGTAATATATTTTCATACACATTTTAAACTTAAAAGCACGAACATATATAAAATCGACACATCGATCGCTAAATTTGCACACTTTTAAACTCGATATTTTCAGAAGAGTGGCAGGCGGCAGCTTACAAACGAACATGAAAAACATTGTATTTGATAACGTGAAGGGCAGTTTCAAAAGCTGCCTTTGTATCATATTTCTGCGCAGAAATAAAAATACCCTATCTGTAATACAGTTTCATACACATTTTAAACATTTTAAAAGCATGAACATTTATAAAATTGACACATCAGTCGCTAAGTTTACACTTTTTTTTAACATGATATTTTCAGAAGAGCGGCAGCCGGCAGCTTACAAGAACGAACATGAAAAAACATTGTATTTGATAATGTGAAGGGCAGTTGCAAAAGCTGCCTTTGTATCATATTTCTGTGCAGGAATAAAAATACCCTATACGTAATACATTTTCATACACATTTTAAACATAAAAGCATGAACATTTATAAATCGACACATCCATAGCTAAATTTGCACTTATGTAACTCGATATTTTCGGCATATTTAATAAACTCTCCATAAAATTTGTTAATATAATTTGCATAACCTTTATAATCTGAACGGCATTTCTACAAATGTATGAACTCGTTAGACATAACGGCGCTAGCGGCACTGTTGACCGAAAATTGTGCTGTAAAAATACCTTAAAATCCCTTATTTTTTTAATGAATCTTTTTTACGACAGCCGTAAAACTGATTCGCCGATAAGCAATTGCGCCGTGAACCATGGATCGCCTGTAATATTCTCCCAAAGAGTCAGTATTAAATTGTGTATATAGTTTCATATAGTTTTAAAAACAAAAGCTCTTGGAAAGGTTACCAGCAGTCAGTTTGATATATCATTTTCTTGTTGAATGTTTGTTCATGCATACTCATTACTGTACACTACATACCATACAAATTTGACTCATGTCCACTGTACCTTTAATTTCATACTTTTGAATACTCTTATAAGAGTGCTCCTGTACACTCACACACTTCATGTATCAAGGTCTTTGGATATGGAAGAATGATAAAAATTGCTACTTTCTTAATCAATAGTATTAAAGCCCATTAAATCAGCAAATATTTAAGACACTGTCCAATCGAAGAAAGGCACATGATGAACAGAACTTGAAATTTGAATTCGGTTCTTTCTCAAGCATGTTGAAATCTTCAAGAGAGTTTATAGTGATGTTGGTTAAACTAATCTTCTTTATATAATTTAAAAAAAATACTACTATAATTTTTTTAAAAATGCACTGATAGTAGCGTAAGTCTTAAAATGGAGAAAATGGTTCACTAAAAATGTACTTTTTAAAAAGTGAATCTGTACAGAAAGCTATTGAGAATCTGTATAGTTCTCCTTTACAGTTGAAAAGATCACACAAATTCTTGAAAACTCCTGATAAAATTTTAATTTTAAAACTTAGTATATTTGTACAGTTACATCCATTCATGATAAACTACAGCCAAGAAATTTTTCCTTTACAGGGTTGCAGAAAACTGCAAGTTAAATTCAATGGACAGCAAGAATCTGGCCATTTGCTGGTGGCCTACACTACTTCATACGTTACAGTTCTCTGATATTAGTGAATTTGAATCGCAACGTCCTCACATCGAAGACATTATACAGACTATGATAGATCAGTTTCCCTTCCTGTTCCAAGGAAAAGAGGATTATGTCATGGTCTGATATTAAGCAGTGTTTTCCTGGTAAACATAACTCAGTTTGTTTATGCTTAGCTGTGTTTTGTTAGCTCAGGTCAGAATGCAACTTTTAATAAACAAAGGAGCTTATGTTTAACATGAAAACTTGAGCCCTTCCTTTCCCCAACAGTATCACCCAGAGCTGCATAACCAACCATTCCTGTGAGCTAGGAATGAGCAGGTTGTTTTCGTCTGCCTGTAAAAGCCAACATCTGGATGCCAATGTTAATTGTTCCTGTTAATAACAGTGAAAGAACTTCTGGCTACAACTGAGGATACTATTCTTGAGAAATATCAAGAAGTGCTTTAAGGTTGTGGCTTTCAAGTAGTGTAATTGGTGCCCTCAAGTGTACTGGTGTGTGCTGTTTACAATTAAATGAACCTCTACCAAAGAAATTAACTCACCAAATAGTGATGGTATGGGCTAAGGGTCAATTTGTTGTATCAGCAATATTGACACCTTTATAGTTTATAACTTTCAATCAATTTTTATTAGCCATTTTTTACTGTCATACTGGCATAAGCTATTGGTACTAATTTTGTGATTTAACGGCTGATTACAGTACATTAGTTGATGAAACGTGAAGCAGTATTCTAGCAGACAGTTTTGAAATTAAAAGTAGTCAACAGAAATGGTTTGATATTTTAACTTGCAGAATTGCAGTTACATTCGGTAAAGAAGCAAGTTTGAAATAGTGTTTGAAATGTCTGTCTATCTACAGGGATCTGAAAGTATTGTCCAGACGTAAGTTTCCTTTCCTTGCTTGATTAACTTATAAAACTGGTTGTTATTTAGGCTCTTATGAATTTAAAAATTTATTCCAAATAGGTTATTTTTTATTTCCATTTACTATTGCTTTTGGAGCAAAAATACCCTGCCAAAAGTCTATTTTGCTTAACTGGGACAAAATTCCAAGTATTGTACCTGGTTAGTTTCAAACATTCCCACTCGTGTAATGAGTCCCATGTGCCATAAATTCATACGACAGTACTTTAAAGGCAGGTGTTTCTTTTTTTTCTTTTTTAATCCACAGTCCACGGGCTTCAATGTCCTTTAGAACCACTAATAATCTTCCCTTCTATCATCTTCATCTTTTGTCATTGGGGACTCCTTTATAGTTCTTCATCTGTATCCAAGGTGTTATAAAAAGTCCAGGTGTAGTAAAGAAATGTAGTTTATTCAGATAATGAAAAGCAGATAACTTTTCTGTAAAAGCTTTTAAAATGTTTTAATAGATGTTTCAGTGAGAGACCACCAAGAAGTTGGATGGCAGTACCAGTCATTCTTGTTAAATCATTAATCCGCTGTGACAGGAACTCGCAACATATCACATAGGGAATTTGGCCGTGTGAAGCATTCCATTATGCGCCAGTTACTGCTTCTCACTTACATCCATCATTAGAAAGTCATATATCCTGCCATATTATAGCAGCAATTTTGAGGTAAATTATTTTATGACCTCAACTTGCAAGACATCGAGTTTTCGGTGTAGTATTTTATTGTAACAGAATCAGTATTTTGATTCTCTAGTTAACTGGCTGGTCATTTTAAATACAATAAAAATTTTTGAAATTGAATTTTTTATATATCTGTTGTCTTAGATTTTAAGTCCTAAGCATTAGCTATAGGTTTGTTTACATAGTTTTTATTTCTTGACTATATATTGATAACTGACCAAATAAAAGTTGACAAAAATGACTACATGAAGTATGAATGGTAGTGCCATAGTAGACAGATGGCAAGGAGAGCAACAGTGCCAGTGCCACTGTCAAACATTGTCTCATAACCTAGTTGCTCCCTGTATTTCATTCGATTTATTTGCCTTGTTTAGTGTAAGCCATGTGGCTACCAAGTGGTACTATGTGTAAATTTAGAGCTATTGTGTGTCATCAAGCTTCGAGTGGGTTTAGGAGCAAGCCAGGATATTTTATTTAAAGAAATGAAATATTAACAGCTAATGTATTGGACTAAGAACTCCCTTCAAGGCAGACTTGGTAGCAAATGTGAGTGAATATTCTGCATAATATTAATTGCCTTGTACATTATTTTGAATGAATGGGTACTTTTTCTTAGACAAAATTAATTTCCCCATTAACAATTTCATTGATAAATATATTTGTAAATGTATACACTTGAGTTATGTGTTTTTCATTGTCTGTGATTTATAGTAACATACTTGAGTTTATACAGTTTTATATTACTAAAAAGCTTCATGCTAGTCAATAAACCTTACCCACTCGATAGCATCTTGTAAATTAGTGTATTGCACTAAAGTTAAGATTTTATTGTATAAAGTCACAGACTTGTACAGCATATGAGGAGTGAGAGAATCCATGTACAGCGGACATGAAAAACGTTAATTGTATACTAGGTAAATGCAAGCAGTATTTGAACTAGTATACTAAAAATGAATAAAAGGAATTTACAGTTTTTTTTTAGTTTCATGAACCCCCAGTGTTTAAGGGAATAAATAGAGTATTTAATTAAGATATTTTATTTAAAAAATAACATAGAAATATTTCTCCAACAGCCAGTTTCATCTGCCAACTCAAGGTGGCCACATGAATTTTGTGCTTCAGCTTATGTAAATAAATAGGTATATAAGAGAAAAATCGTGACAAAACCAGACCATAAGATAGGAGTGGGACATTTAAATAATTATATACAGTAAATATACAAAAAATGGAAAGGATAGCTACATACTGCTACCTAATAGTTTTATACTGGGCAAAAATAAGTTTTCCAATTACTGGTTCAAATAAACTTGACAGATTACTGAAGCCTTTTTCTGCAGCAAAAACTGAACTGAAAATTTTTGAATAGTTTAATGGTACAGTGATAAGCCCACTTTTAAAGTTATGAACTAATTGCAATAAAAAATGTGATGATGATAAATGAATATACAATTATGAAGCCTTATACTAAATAAATAACCTTGGCCACAGTTACAGTACAGTACTTGTGATACACAACAAATTTGGACCTGAGAAGTTCATTAACCAGACCTCTTAAGAACAGGCTAAATCGTACTTATCCCATCAAGTACATATTTGAAGAAATGTTCTACTTATGACAGAAGATAGTACAGAGAAGACAGTGGTAGAAAGCTTTATAAAATACTGTAAAGTAATATTATTTGGCATATGAGATCAGTCTCATTAAATAGAAATAATGAAGAAAAAGATGAATGCAGAAAACGTTTCCAATTCATTTGAAATACAAAATGATACAGAGAATTATCACTGCCATTACAAAAAACTTTTTCTGCATTCCCATAAGGTACAAGGTAAAAAAGTATCCTAGTCACTGTGTCCCAGAGTTAACCTGGCATGCACGTTGTTGAACCATCACACATTTTAAGATGCACCGAATAACTTCTAATCTCCGTCTCAAATTTGTTTCCCGCAACACAGAAAGCTGCAAAGAGGAAAAATTTTAATTACTAAATGGTAATTTCAATCCATAAGAAGCAAAATATTTTATTTACAACTACTATGGCCAAAAGATTCTTTAGATCTGATGGTACATTATTTGAAGAGTCGGTATATCTTGGAATGACAAAAAAACAAAAAAAAGTAGGGTTATGTGAAATTTTGTGCACTACGTACCTGAATACGAGCATCTAAGGGCAGGATGGCTACTATCCACCACATCCAAGTTGGTCCATTGGGTAGTGTCCAGTACTCTGCTTCAACTGTTGGCATTGGCCCATAATGGCCTAGGATTCGTCTTTTGGTAGTGGGTTCAACAGATTCAAACCATAAAGAAGCTACCCTGTGGACTGCATCATGTAAGCGGCGTGTTTCACCTAAATGATCTGAAGGGATTCCCTCATCTTGGAGAAATTCAACTGCAGCAGTATTATAACCATCTTTCACACTTTTACTCTCAATTTTAAATCTCCTAGATCCAACGGTATTAACCACAGATCTACCGTCAGGTGTGTATTCAACATCCCTAATTTCCAGCATGGTTCCATACTCTGCATACCTGGAAAAGATATTGCTGTCAGGTGTTTGTTATTCATCACTTCTTAAAAGAACTATTTAAATGACAGGCACTCTTTACTACGAGCAATTAGTTGTTGTAAAGCACAGGCACTTTGTATTAAATAAATAAGAAAACTGCAGATAAATGTATTTGTTTCTGCACTTAATATTAAATAAGAAAACTGCATACAAATATTTGTTTCTATGCATATATGCATGTATTTGACTTTTTATCTCTTAAAGATCTTAGTTGAAATCTGTACTGAAGGCACAGAATCTTACAGGTTTTTTAGTATAGTCTCCCAAAAATTCTGTAAAAAATAGAACCACTAGATTTTCCTCTATTGTGGGAAGAAGTGAAATATTTAGGCACATGTAAGCTACTTGCCAACTAAAGAGCTTTCTGATTAGCAAACCTTTACAACCACAAATTCACCACTTGTACCAAAGAAAGCACATAAACAACTTTGAGTCCTTAAATTAATACATTATTCTCTCTAATATTGAACCCCTCCTTCCTTGGCTTATGCACAACATAGCAATCTATCTGCATGCACTTTTAATATTTATCCAAAAATTATACACCTAAGAAATTTCTAACAAATTTGTGATCTATGAAAGGGCAGAAACTCAATATAATAGCAAACATATTATTTGTTAAAATTATTTACATTTACACTTATGGTGGGAAAATTTAAGCTGTCAATTTGTATAGGGATCTGTGAGTAAACATCAGGTTCTGATAAATACTGTTGGATATATGTATGTGCATGTGTACCCAAATATGATGGACTCAAGTAATTCAATAAAACAGTTTGATGATGATGATGATGTATATATAACTGAACACTACAAACTATACTACTTACCCATTTTCACAATTATCCAACGGCATGCACATCCCAAATTCTCTAGTACCCGATTCCATACATCTTCTGATCATCAAACGATAACGTGGCTCAAACACGTGAAGAGGGCACATAATGGTAGGTATTGCTACTGTTGCAACAAAAATTGGAATTTCATGATGGCGGTCTTTTCCTGCATTAGCCAATTCTTCAAGCTCCTCTTCATGCTGTCTCCGCCTTTCTGTGCATTCACTGGGCATCACACTATGCATAGCAACATCCAAGAACTCAGTTACTGCAGATCTTCGTTCAGCTAAACACTGGAAGATAAAAAACCATTGATTAGCAAATGAAGCAGATTTATAAACAGGAAAATAACTTTTTAATGTGAACAGGGAATACAGTCATTATTAAGATAAAAGTCATCAAATACTGCTTATCAAGAAAGGTAACCCAGTTAAACAATGATGAATTAATTCTGTGGTAGCACATTTCTGTATATAAAATTAGTGTACTGCATTCACCAGTCTTGCATTTTGAATTCAAATCATACTTTATGTTTAAAAGTTTATGTGCTATACATTAGATAATTTCTTACGTAAATTCATATTTTCATTTTGTTTAACAATGCCTTGAGTCTAACCCTAGTTACTAAAACTGGGAAAAAATTAGGTTTTAATAGCCATTTATTAAAGTATTCTATTTCTGTATATTCTTTGATTATACTTACCACTCTGATGGAAGTTTTACATAGTGGACAATTAGTTGAGTGATCTAAACAACGATCCAGACATGGCCGACAAAAACTATGACCACATGGAGTTGTTACTGGTTGGAACAGGTAACGAAAACAAAGTGTACACTCGAAGTCATTCTTCTCAAAATTATTTGGATCAACACTGCGCACATAGCCACTGCTGCTTTCTGTGAACAACAAAATTATTATGAGCAAAATCAAATTAAAAGGTTCAATATATATGTAAAATGTGATATGCACTTTAAAAGTATTACCGTATTTCATCCAAAGTACATACTTATTTTCCTTCCAAACATCATGAATTAAATTACCACTATATAGTCCATTATGCTTTATATATTGGTTAGGTTTTAAGAATCTGGACTTGATTCAGAATCTACATCTATAACACAGCAAATTCTCAAGTTTGTGAAATGGAGGAAATTGAAAAGAAACTATTTTAATGAACCTATAATGACTAGATAAAATAAACTTGTTCATATAAGTGGCTCTTTATTATCTCTAAAACATGTACTATATTAATTAATCTATCAAATTATCTATTACATATTTGTCACCATGACAGTAAGAAACTCAGTTAAAATTATTATTTATAATTTAATAATTTACTCTAAATTTAACTGAACAGTAAAACCTGAGAAATTACTGACAGCATTACTACACTTGAAAAACAACACACAATGAAATTGAAAGCACTCACTTCTGCGCCTTTCCTGATGTAGATAAAATTTGTCTATCATTTTACGAATCTGAGTAACTTCCTCAATATTAAGAGAGATGGAGGACCCAGACGGCCGCTGTCGTCCACCATCTTCACTGTCCACATCACTTTCTTCCGAATCTGATTGCGATGGAACAGCAGCATCTGACAAAGACTGACTCATATGTCTAGAAAAACTTTTGTGATGCCAACTGCTTCTTCCTTCAACATTAAACCTTTTAGCTACTGTCAGTCGAACCAACATCCGATGCAATGCCTGTAATAAGATATAGAAATATCAATACAGTACATATTATGCTATAAGAACTTCAAAAGTACACATATTTCTTTATAATTCACTATACATTTAATTTATAATATCAATATGGGCAAATATAGTACTGTAGACTCAAATGCTCAAGTGCCAATTATTGCCAGCATCTCTCATTTTTTTTTTTTTTTACCTATGAGAAAATGAAAATCATTGCATTTTACCAACAAAAATAAAAGTGCAGAAAAAAATTAAATAAATTTTACCTTAGTAACTTCCTCTTTAATGCTCCTTATACTGCAGCAGTCTTCTAACACAGCACACTCTAGAAGGGAAATGAAGGCTTCTTCATATCTACCAAGAGAATTGAGGGCCATGGCACGCCTAAAGTGGCCTTTTGCCCACTCCGGCTGAAATTTCACAGCAGCATCAGCATCAGCTAAGGCCTCTTCAGCACGACCCAGTGTGTGAAGCACATGAGCCCGATTACTAAGGAGGAGGTGATCTTCAGGAGCTAAAAAAAGAAAGAAAAAAACATTCATCAGTACTAAGAAATGTAAAATATGCATCGTTAGAAAGCAACACAAAATATTCATACAATATTAAATAATAAACAAAATTGCATTATTGTAAATAGTACATAGATATGGTATATACAATTTTGCACTAGAAAAGATTTAATCCATTTTAATATTAAAAAAAATCATACAGGAACAAATTATTGTCTTAACATTGCCAAAGGTATTTTCATTGTTATGAATCATAATTTTTCACTACATTAATCACACAGATGGGAACCAAGATATAGTCTCAAATGTTAGATTTTTTGATGATCTTCTATCACTAATTAATAAGGATACTCTACAAGATATCAATTCTATGTGATATAAAGTTCTGCAGGTCTATCTATATTAATATGAATACAGAACAATACTCGGTGGAGAGCATACTAGGATTTCAAGCGTTTCCACTTCATATATCATTTAATATGAACTTTGGTACTATTTCCTGATAAACCATTTAATATGAACTTCGGTACTCCCTCCTCATATATCATTTAATACGAACTTTGGTACTGTCTCCTCATATATCATTTAATACGAACTTTGGTACTGTCTCCTCTTATATAATTTAATACGAACTTTGGTACTGTCTTCTCATATATCATTCAATACGAACTTTGGTATTGTCTCCTCATATATCCTTTTATAGAACTTTGTTACTGTCTCCTCACATAATTTCAAATTTAATACGAACTTTGGTACTGTCTTCTCATATATCATTCAATACGAACTTTGGTATTGTCTCCTCATATATCATTTAATACGAACTTTGGTACTGTCTCCTCTTATTAATTTAATTTTTAAAAAAAAAATTTTTTTTTTTTTTTCAAAATAAAAAAAAAAAAAAAAAAAAAAAAAAAAAACTTTGGTACTGTCTCCTCATATATCATTCAATACGAACTTTGGTATTGTCTCCTCACATATCATTTAATACGAACTTTGGTACTGTCTCCTCATATATCATTCAATACGAACTTTGGTATTGTCTCCTCATATATCATTTAATACGAACTTTGGTACTGTCTCCTCTTATATAATTTAATACGAACTTTGGTACTGTCTCCTCTTATATAATTTAATACGAACTTTGGTACAGTCTCTTCATATATAATTTAATAAGAACTGTGGTACTGTTTCCTCATATATCATTTAAAATGAACTTTGGTAGTGTCTCCTCACGATTCTGCAGATCTAGTCGAGTGCTTTTATTGAAGGAAATTTATTTTCAACTACCAAACCTTTCGTCAACAGATTCCTTCACAATGGACTTTCTCCTTGATTACTTTGGAAATGAAATCTGGGGATTCTGCAGTACTACTAAATTGGCCTAGTGGACGACATTTCTTCAGTTGGTGTTTTTTCTGATACTGTACACATCGAGAAGGGATATGAGGCTAGCAACCTTACCACAGTCTTATTCAGAACACATGGGTAACTCCTTTCCTGGTGCCCAATGGCAGCTGATTTATAAAGTTGAATGAATAATGAATGAAAGATAGTTTTAAGAAATGCATAGCATATAGGTAAACTTTTACAGACTTTTGTCAGTTACAAATGTTTACTCTAATTTCTGCTAATTACACACAACATGTTCTATTCAATGACATTTAAGCTACAATGCATGTACACCTGGGCTTTGGACCCAGTCGTAGTTTAAATTTAATTTTAGCATGCGTGCAACATCGCATGCAGCTTGTAAGCTCTTTAAAGAAATAAGAAAACAGTACATAATCATAAAAAAGTATAAGTCAAGTCAATGACAGACATCTTAAGCAAACAAGAGGTGTGTGTAATAATTCTTGTACCCTCCATCATTGTGTCCACTTACATTACATTAATTCTGCTAGCAGAACCTGCTAACAATGCCTGGAACTTGCAAATCACATACCACCTGAGCCCTCCATTCTTAAATGGTCTGTAGGGATAAGATTGCTAGTCAATGCCCTTTTCTTGATCCAAGCTGGCACTGGAGTTCGGGCAAGAATCTTAAATTGCACAAGACTCACTAGTAAGCTCATGGCCTTTCAACTAACAAATCATTTGCGAGATAGGGTAGCAACAATCTTCACCTTCGAAAGCATCATAAAGACATATCTAATGAGAACTATCTCTCTCTCTCTCTCTCTCTCTCTCTCTCTCTCTCTCTGTGTGTGTGTGGCCACATCATGCTTTCTCAGTGGGTAAAACCCCGTGCCAGTTCAATCTCCCAACAACCTCCCTTCCTCACGCTCACTATACAAGCCATAATTTTGCAATTGGCGCTTGAACTTACAAACATCTTAAATATGGAGGGATTGCAACAATGTTTATGTTCTGAGGACGGTAACAGCAGCCCTGTTTAATAACGAAGAAAACAGGCTTTTTTATTAAGACTCACGTGGCAAACGTAATTCCTGAACAATACAGGTATAAGTCCAGCAATTTTGGTGTTAATAAAATTCTCAAATAAAGTAAGTTGCCTAGCTCTTGAGCCTGTGGTAAACCTTTAAAAAGGCAAAATAAATAAATAAATAATAGCACTTTTAAATGAAGTTACAGGAGGAGCAAAAAAAGTTAGGTATATCATTGAATACTGTTCCTAAATATCAAAATGGGAAAAGATAAGGCGGTATAAAAGTCCTTAACTGTTGCAGCCCATTATAGCCATCTCGACTTTCTCAGACATACGATCATTCGTATCGGGGATTAGCAGTTTCTCCGTGTTAGGTCATACTACTAGCGGTAGTATATCAACTGACATTGGTGTCGGATCAAGAAACAATGCCAAAATTACTCGTAACTGTCTTTTAAGACTTTCTAACCTTGTTCTATAATTATTTTCAAATTCAAACACGAGCGATTAATTTTCTTTAATTATTTTCAAATTCAAACACGAGCGATTAATTTTCTTTAAGATTAGAAATCAAGGTTAACTAAAATATTGCGTTTGCTCTTTATCAACCAAGAACCGATTTTCTTTCAATGTAAGCCAGTTTTTTTTTTTTTTTTGTTTTGTTTTTTTTTTTTTTTTTTTTTTTTTTTTTTTTTTTTTTTTTTTCCAGCCGAACCGCCATGTTTAATGCAGGGTGTTTAACTTTTTTTTTTTTTTTTTTTTTTTTTTTTTCCCCAATCTTTTCCCTTTTTTTTTCTTTTTTTTTTTTCGTTTATTTTTTCCCAACTTCCACCTTCCGCTGTTTTCTTTTTTTCTCTCGTTTAAAAATCTTATAGTAATTGGTTTAAAGATTTTCCGTTGAATTTTTTTTTTTCGATAAAAACACACACCCCAAAAGCCACCACCTCCGCCCCGCCACCACCCCTCATCCCATTTTTCATTTACAACCAAAAACTTATAAAGGTGTAATGTTCAAAGCTATGTTTGTCTGAGTTCAGGAACGGTATTATGATGACGTTTCAACATTCATCTAATTCACCAGGAACAGAGGCTTGACCTTTATCCACTATTCTCTCTCTCTCTCTCTCTCTCTCTCTCACACTAGACAAGCTATACGTCACATACACCTACATCAGAGGCCAGTCAGCAGCTGGCAAATTCCTATGAACTACCACCATTCTTCAACTATATACCTGTAATGATACAGAATACAGGTGCCATCTCCAGATTTACCGCCCTCCTTAGACGCGAATTTCTATTGAGAGAGAGAGAGAGAGAGAGAGAGAGAGAGAGAGAGAGAGAGAGAGAGAGAGAGAGAGAGAGATTGGTTTCCCTGGCATTACTGCAGGCAACCGTACCAATAGGAAAAAAAATGTCAAATTATACCCATGAGACACACTTCACCACTGAATACGAATAACCTGAATGAACTACGTTCTTCTTCCCAGGCCAAATAAAAATCCTGCAAACAACTCTACCCCGAGCAGGATAAAAGGCTGGGGAGATACTGTCTAGTCTCGTAAGTCCAGATGCGGAAAATCAATAGCCTACATAAGCGGAGGCCATACACGTGTCAAGCAGCCAACATTCCCCCGCCCCATACCTCCCGGCCCTCTCGGCCGCTACAAACCCCCCCCACATCTCCCCTCTCTCTCCTCTCGCTTCTCTCTCGGCCTTCTGGCCCCCAACCCACCCACCACCCCTCTCTCTCTCTCTCTCTCTCTCTCTCTCTCTCTCTCTCTCTCTCTCCGTGTGTGGCCGAATACAAACTAAAGGTAAATATCAATACACGAGAATGCAAATTTACCGTCTTATTGCTTTTGCACTGAATTTGACATCTCACCTCAACGTCTCCAACAAGAAGGGCTGGGCAGCTTCAAAACAATACTTACAAGATTTTAAAAGCGTACGAAGGACAGATAAGAACGGTTAGCAACATCAGGTCAATACCGGGCAGCCGCACTAGCAGATGACACCAATAACAATTCATGAGAGCAGTCCATGGGGTCTCCTCATTGTCAGAATGAATTGGCTTATCACAAGCACAATATCAGCACTCCCATAAGCAATATTTTTTTGTGTGCATGCAAAACCCTTTCTCAGAATCAATTCCAAGCTTCTTCAAAATATGAATAATAAATTAATCAGTCATTTACACAACATAAATCTACTTGACATGTCCTTTTGAGGTCTAATACACTACTTATAGTGTTCAAAGTTCACTAGCAATTTACCGCATCTCGTGAGAACAAAAGTATGTCCGATCGGGATATTTTAAATCCATTGATTTTCCTAGGATAATTCTCCCTTGGAATTTAATCGTGCACTAATGTAATTTGATACCTTCTTCACTCTGGCAAGTGCTCATAAAAAAAAAAAGGAAGGAGAAAAACTAACGGCTCGTAAATCTTAAAACCAGTCTTACGGTAACTAAAGGATATCATTTTCAAATAATGAAAAGTTTACGCACGGTCTGCAGAGACAGCAGAGGCTCCTAAGAAGTCAACATACTGCAATGAGGTTTCACATAAAGCTCGATCTATAGCTTGCATAACCTATGAACACGGAACAGCGTTACTATGCGAGTTTCCCATTAACTACAAGAACAACCGGAGATTGGACTGACAGTTAAACTATATAAAAAAAAATATATATAAATACGTAAAACGAAAAACGTCAGCCCAGAAATGAAACGCTTGCATAAGGGAGAGTGGGCTTGGGGCAAGAGTCGCTGCTGGTTCTCTTAAACGGGGTCGCAACCACTTACACAACCACGTGAGTCCACGAACGAACACACTCGCACAGCTGACGATCACGTAGCCAGCGTCTCCCACCTCTGCGCATCCAGGGTTATATAAATGCACAAATATTCTCCAAGTACCAAGTAAGTGTCACAGTGTCTTCAGTATGACAGTTATTATTTATTACACTTGATATAAAAGAAACAGACAGTTTCTTTATAACATTTGATATAAAAGAAACAGACAGTTTCTTTAGCTTACAGAGACCAGATTATCATCTTACAGCTTAATACGATCCATTAGACACAGAAAAGGCCGATCAACTAACTTCAAGATGACCTCAAGAGAGATATCAAAACGACACCGTAATCATAACATATTAAGAACTATAACATCAAAAAAGAACTTTCGCGATAAATAATATTCATCTTTCACATCGGTAAATATGACATCGATTTATTTTCCTAGACATAGTAAGCAAGCAGTGAATGTCGATTCCTAATAGTCTGATATTTTACCATGGGGTAGGAAAAAACAATGGAAAGCCAACTAACATTAAATTTATGGTATATTGGCAATCTGGGCCCGTTGCCTACAGAACACGTTCAAGATTACTGTCCTACGTAACCTGGCAATCTTCCTGTTGCAAATGCAAACCAGGTTCTGTTTCTCACAAAATATCTCGGCATGGGGTCCCGCTTTTTAATAGGTTTTAAGAAACTGGGCTATACGTAAGGAGAACACAGTACACACAGGGCAAAATGTGTTTGCGTCCTATCTAGTTTACCTGGTGGTCGATGTTGAGGTGTTGGGAAGATGGATTTAGCTGTTGTGTCAAAACGACAGTGAGATGCAGAAGTGTATAGAGGATAATAATTATTGATGTGTTAGCCCAAGTATTGTAAGGTCTTTGATACCACGGAAAGTCTGACAGATAAGTACGTAGTATACGCGCTCATGAAAGGATATATTTGCAGAAATATAAACTAAAGTGAATTTGCGTATGGATGAGACTGTAGAATATAATTATAATAATAATAATAATAATAATAATAATAATAATAATAATAATAAAAATTTTGAACTTGGTGGCTTGCAAGTAATGAAGGCGAAAAAGTAAATGGGATAGCTGGTAGTTTTGAAATGCTGTATACGACAACTGACAGAAGGATTATGGACAGCGGGTTTCTAAAGAAGGAAGAATATAATTTGCAGAGATTAAATTTTATGAAATCAAAGTCTGTGAAGAAAGTGTAAACAAGGACGGCTGGCATTGAAATATTTCTACATGGGAACTGAGTACTACTTGAACTGGAGAAGGGATGAGCCGAGGTGGTGAAAAAACAGATCTGAATACCAGTTCGTGGGACAATAATGTTACGGAGAATGGAATGGTTGATGCTTGAAGATGGATCGGTGTTGCTTGGTAACAGAATACAGAAACTGCAGAGATTGGAGAAAGATTTTGAAAGTGTCAGTAAAAGTGACTGTTAACAAAATATGATTATGACATTAAATAGAAACCAGAAAGGAGAAACAATGAATGTTAATGCCGAGGGAAGAAGATGGAAGACCTCCATCAATTAAAAGTGAGCATTTGAAATGTCAAAAAGGTGATTTACATAAGACAAACAAACAAGGAAGTAAAATTCCCGTAAAGGGCGTGATAGAGTTAACGAGCATTTGAGACTGAAAATTATCAGTGTATGAAGGGGTTCTTAACTCCCTGCAAGTCAACCTAAGAAAAATGATGGAAGTTGTCATGAAGAAAGAAAGAAAGAAAAAACTAAGAGCGGAAATGAAGAGATTAAAAATATGGAGGTGGAATACAAATGTAAGTATGGTGGTAAAAATAATGGCAAATATAAAAAACTGCTTTTACTAGATCACGTGGCAAGAATGGAATATGAAAGGTAGTCGAAAAAGGTGAGCAACTAGTTAAGTTTTTGAGGTAGAACAAGGCGACTGAAAATGGGATTGGTAAATGGAATGATAAACCTAAATATCCAAGAAGGGTACGTGTAAAAGGAAGATAAGAGCTGAAGAAGGAAAAGATCAATGGTGCAATTGATAAGACTTTTGTGTAGGTAGGTGAAGGGCTAATGCTACAGAGATTACTATCTGATACGGAGCTCATCCTTGATTCAAAAATTAAAAGGTTAATCTATAACAATGAACTTCACACTATGTTTTCTTCTCTTTTGAGAAATCTTCCAGCTTTCAGCAATTCTTTTTAGATGAGGTTTTTAGCCTTTGACTCCTAAGCTGATGCTAGTACCCATTGTCAGGTGGGATGACTCGCGTGGGCAGCCTGGGAGTAGACCACAGACCTAGTGAATGTCAGTTTTCCTGGTAGCTGATCACTCGAATGACTCATGATAGCCATTACTGCCATGTTCATCAGTTAATTGAGGTAAATGAGGCTTTTTAGCGTACCGGGTTGACAAATTAGCCTTTGTACCCATGGAAAAAAGGTCAATATGGTATGTGGTGACTTAACAAGTAATAACAGCCCACTAAAAACACAGGAAGGTTCTTTCCAAGTTTGATGCAACATAGGCCAAACTAGTACTTTAGGTTATAAGAAGCATAAATAGGAACAGAACCGACATAACAAAAAATTTAAAAAAATTATTATTGCAAGGAGAGATAAGGGTACAGTAACTGATCAGAAATGCCACCAATTCAACCATAACAAGGAAAGACCATGTTAGGAAAGTCCATACGCATAAATTAAGTACACCAAATATGAGAGTATTAGTGTATTCTAGGAAAAATAGCTTAAATTTTCAAAATTAAGCTTAAAAAATGAAAGTGTGAAACCTACACAAAACCTCAAGTTTTTAAGCAGCTTTAGCCATTTAAACTGCATAATCACTCGAAGATAAGTTTGAAGTAACATGAACACCCAAAATTCTTAGAGGTGAAAAGGTTCAAAACCATTTTCAAATGAGTTTGAGTAAGAGTTATTGAATGGGTCCAAAAAAATTACTGAGAGAGAGAGTGCTAAGAGGCACTGTTTAATAATTTACTGGAGTTCTACTCAGATATGCCTTGCAGGATCAGAGTTGAGAGACGAAGATAACGCACCATGAGATAGAGTGCAAACCACAGAAATATTCTCTGAGGCAAAGCAAGCAAGGGTGAATCACCAGGTCAAGCATAAGTTTCAGTAACATAAGCGACGTGAACTGGATACCTGAAGCAGCATCAGAGCTTCTATCAACTTCAAAAGTATCAGATTTGATGAATCCATGAAGTGAGTTTTAAAATGGGGAGGAGGAGGGTGGAGCCAATACTGAGCAATGTAACAATGCAGGATGTCAAGAGAATATGGATACCCTACTGATGTCCTGAAAAATGATTGACATTCACCATGGGAGTAACTAGTATATACATTATTCACAGAGGATGGTAAAAAATTATATATCTTCTGACACTGCTTGAAACCATAACAGTGTTGCTGGGCTCTCGAACTTTTCCGCTGATACTGGAGTCTGGGCCATGTGTAAAAGGCCTTCCTTACAAGCTCTTCAGAAACTAAGACGCCTTTATTTTACTCGATTGCCAACTGGATAAGCAACTGAATAAAGGTTATGCATTCCACTCCCGTCTCAGATTGAATTAAAAAAGTCAATCACCTGCCATTGGACCAGGTTACAACAGTTAGCCTTGCCTTATACAGTGGTGTGTGGAATCTTACATGATCTGAGAGGAAATTTGATAATAGTACTGTGTATGTACTTGCTTAGATTTCTAAACCCACTCTGGGTGAAAGTAAAATGTGTGTAACAAGAGATTTGTAGTAGAGGGTGGGCTTCGGTGAGTCTCATTTCCAGTCAAAGGAAAACTCACAACAGATGAACCTATTATTCAGATTTTCAAGTTGCAGTCTCTCCAGATGTGGATTCCTATATGAATACCTTAAAATGTTTTATGGTTTATGGAATTCATCTGAGGTATGAAGGGTGTTGCTGCTATAAAATTTATGTTAAAAACTTAAGCCACCAACAGGACCTCATCATGGCATCTGGTAGCAACTGATCAGGATAGTAAGAAAAGACATAGGGTAAATAGTGTTTTGCTTGTAAAAACAACTCTCAATTACTAGTCTATTACTGTAATATCTAATAACCATGGAAAATGGAGAAAACACACATCTGATTATGTGCTTCTTGAGACATAAACCATATCTGCCTCCAGTCAATAATGACTAGTTATGTATACTTCTGTGCATTTGGATTCGATTTAACCCGGCCTGCTCTTTTCATTATATAATCTGCTGAGATTCTGGGTTGAATACTCTTAGAAATATAATATTTTAGTTATCTATTCCAAGATATCATACTGAATCTATGATCCTGTCTCTCAGTGTTTGTTTTTGGTGCTATATATCTGCTACATATCGATCAGATTTCTCGTATATTTCCATGTTTCAATGGTTTTGTTCCTCACTCATTTCATGTACAAAAATCAACCTTTTTAATTAAGTAAAAGTATTTCTTGCTCAGTTGTATTTTTTTTTTTTTTTGCACTTTGGGCATGAACTGTGTCATGTAACATGTGGACCCTGAATTTGTATTCTGTCTATCTCCCTTGATTTACAGTCCTTTGAGCAGAGGTTTACACAACACTAACCAAAAAGCACTCAGGTACATTTGCCGTACTTATGTCCAAATTCTGGCATTAGAAGCACCGTTTGTCACATTCTTAAACTTACTGGGTACTTACAGATTAACATCAGTTAATCCTCTGTTCTTTCTAATATGTGTGGCAGCCAAGGCCATGTACAATGAAATATCTCGCTCCTTTAGTTATGAAGAAATTGAATTTTTGTATCCATTCCAAAAAAATTAAAAATTACTTTTGATTATGCTGGCTAGTATCTCCATAACAAAAATAGCAGCATATTTGTCAGTTGTCGGACATTTTGTTAAGTGGAAACCAAATGATTCCTTTTGTTTTGTCATCTAGGTGGTATTGGTCATGAAATTTTAGCATCCTTGAACTTGGTTTATAGTTTCCGGGGGACCTTTTGTAAATTTTAAGCAGTGATGCTAAAAACTGATGATTGTTATGGTTTTAATTCTGCAGAGTATAACTTCATTAGTAGGAAAGTGAAAATGTAGTGACCAATCAGATGATGCTAATGAAAATCAAACAGACTTAAGTTAATGTCTACATTTTACATACAAGCACACAATTAAACGAACTTGGTTACTTTTAGCCATTCGAGTACAACTTAAAAGCAACTGATAATTGAAATTAATGTCGAGATATCGTTAGGTAGATGTAGGTAATAACTTCGCGTTGGGTATTTCTTTAGAAACTACAGTTTCCTATAGAATTTGGGTTGCTTATTCAGAATTTACCACTATTTTTCAGGGGGTCGACCGTAATTAACTCCCATGGACTATGATTAAACACAGCGAAATACATTTAATGCCCCAATCCTTGGTAGTTTTCATATTCGCGGGACCGTTCCTTGCAATCCGTGCAGTTATTGCCTAGAATTACCTACCGTTTTAAAATTGCATTTGGAAGTTCCCAATAGCCTGTACCTACTATAAATTTTTTTTTTTCAGAAATGCCCATTTAGCTAACTTTTCGCTTTACACTTACTTTTCCATCAGTTGTAGTGTGAAATTGTGGCCAATAGCGCACTACTCATTACAGGTGTTATACTATAAATTAATTTTGACATACCTAGGTACCTATTGCATGCATATTAGTACTACCCTATGGGGGGGGAGGCGTCCACAGGGGAAAACAGGTTCCCATCCAACCATGTTAGGGCCTGAGACCTTATGGCTGAATTAGGACGTGCACGTAATACTAGTAATACTTTACGGATTTCTACTTTACTATGGTTAATGGCACTTTTGATGACTACCTAAGTTAAGTAGATGGTTAATACAGCATTTCCATCGTCAGTTTCACACTTAAAAGACAACAAATTCTATTATGGAAGAATAGCTAGGTAGGCCTCGTAACTTAGCGTTTAGGATATATAATGACGGTCGACTCCACTATATATTTGTCACGGTTAGGCCTACAGCTACAATGCGGCAGCGAGTTGGGTATTCTGCCGTAGGCCTAACCCTAGACTTTAGGCCTACAGAACAATTTAGGAGTGAATTCTGAATAAAATGAGAAACTGACGGCTTAGGCCTATGTGATACGAGTAGGCCTAAAACAAGGGGACTCGTTGACCTCTTAGATTCGTAAGCACGGCTCGGGAAAGCAGTCTAGGGTAAACTTAGGCTTATACAGGTTACAAAGGGGAAGGAAAATGACATTTTGGAGGACCACTCACTCACCACGATCAACGGCTTCGGCATAGAGACTGACAGCCTGTTCCAGGTCCTTGTGTCTGAAGGCTTCGTTCCCTTTAGTCCTGAGTTTCACCCCGTCCACCTCACTCGACCACCAGCGGTCCACCAGGGACGATATGAGGACGTTCGTTTTTATATTCGTAAAGCTGACATTTTTCTGTTTACTCTGACACACACGACACGTTTTGGGCACCTCCCTCAAAAGACACCGTCTGCAGTACGTATGGCCACAGGTTAGGGTGATGGGTTCGTGCAACACTCCCCAACAAGACGGACACGAAAACACATTCCTAGTGGGCGGATTAGCGTTCTCCCTCGACTCCTGTCTCAGGTAGTCGATCAGTTTACTGACGACGGGGAAGAGTTCCTCCACGGTCACGTTAAACATCCTGTAGCAGTGGTGGACCACTTCCAGACTTTCGTTAACGTTACCTCTTTGGCTTAGGTAAGTTGCGTAAGACGTAAACAATTCGGTACTGGGCCCGTTTTCCTTCAGGAGCCGCTCGTACATTTCCTTCGAGAGGAGGAGGCCTAATGCCGTCCTCCCTCCGCACTCTTGGACACTCATTCTACCCAAAATTTACGACGTAAACCCTAAAGAGTTAAGGTTTCCGCACGAGGGACCGGCAACACATGTTTCTCAACTCGTGGCTCAACTGTCACTGAGGAGGCGACTGCTTTATACCAGCATACAGTTTACGCGTACTATGAGCCCGACGACTAAGTCGGCCGTCTCAGCCTCTTTTTCGCCAGCATACACAAGGGAAGTCTCGACTCACGTGTTGCTCTCTCGACGCTGATTGGTCGTCGGCTTCCTAGCCTCTCTCCGACGTCATCAATTTCCGCGTGCCATTTAAGTAATCGTTACGAGAATCTTATTTATTTTCTATTTTAACCGTTCTGATCTTGCCGCTTTTTATCAACGTTGCATCAACAAAATCATTAAATTATATATATTTTTTTAAAATAGATGTGGAGAGATGAAATGCAAGGCTGCAAGCACGTTCAGTCGACTGCAGGAACTTCTTTCTTGTTGGCCCGTGCCTTTCGCAGTCTGTAAACACAAACATTTAGAATTACACCAGTGACGTCTAACAAAGAGGATTTCTTGGGACAAACAAAATTAATGTGATTCATTTCCTTCATCTGGCGACGCGACGATTTTAGACAGTGCATCTGGGATGCGAAAAAACGAGTGAAATCTGGTTCTATGTAATTATCTAAGAACACTGACTGGCTGACTCTTGGACTAACTAACAGGGGACTGTTTTGTAGTCAGAGGGGTCTACTCCTTCACAAATCAGTCTGTAAATAAACATGATTACGAGCTACTATCATTTCATTTTATTAGTAATTTCCTAGGCAATATTAAACTCTTTCATGCAAGGGAACCTCTGTATTCCATTCCAAGTTTTGGCAAACAACTAACACTAAAATTCAAACATTTCATGCTGATCTTGTGTGAAAGTGAATCTAGGCGAGGACGCTTTCGTTTCGTTTACTTGTATCGTAAGCTACGCATGTAGTGCATTTTACGAGAGGGCACGTGCCGCTTCATGCAGTATTCTCTCTCTCTCTCTCTCTCTCTCTTGGTAAATCGACGATTTGGCATGACCACTCTGTCGTACACCTGCTTAGAAATAACACACACACACACACACATATATATATATATATATATATATATAATATATATATATATATATATATATATATATATATATAATATGTTAACCTTTCCAATAATTTTACCCACAGAAAGAAACCCAAGTGTTCTTTCAATTATATATCACCTAATTAATGATGTAGTCTGCTTTCATTAGTGGTTTATAATATAACATTTTGCAAGTATGTTAGAGATATGTGTAATATTCTTTATCTAAAAACGATTTTTTATCGAAAAAGACGAAACAAGACAAAATATTTATATTTTTTTAAAACTTGCATGTTCACAGAAAGCCGAAGGAACACTAGGTAGGAAATCAACGAAAATGGATAAAATTCTGTAAGGTGGCAGGTCATGATAAGCAGGTACAGCTAAAATAAGAACGTCATTTTAATGAAAAGCAATTGTAAATACAGTTACTGATACGTATGAGGTATAGTAATGCGATTCTGGGAGATGTTCCCCATAACTGACAAAGTTTGCGGTACAGTAAACGACAGCGCCAAAAATAGTCCCTCACGTAGTACCAGGTTTTCCTTACTAGATGTTGTCATGGCTATTACTCTTTGCGTGCACTTGTGCATAACGATTTTTCCACTCCACCTTCAAACGAGTGAGAAAGAGACCAGTAGAAGTATACATATAGATGCACTCATGTTTTCAATCATTACATGAATAAATTCAACTTTCACCCAGGGAAAGCTACGGAGGCTTATAGTTTCCCTAGCATATCAATTCCCCATTCAGGTGGAACCACCTCCACCGTCCAAATAAATCAGGCAGGGGCCAAGATTTGTGCATCTGTGCCACTGTAACCCTCTGCTAGGACATAAGGAATCCTCTCCTGTCCACCAGACGCGTTAGTAACTGAGCCTAATCTTTTCATGGGAGGTCCTTAAACCTTCGCCCTTGAATGCCAGCAAGTGAGGTTTACAGATTGAACACCTTGGCAAAGGCTGACCTGCAGGTTCTTAATGCAAAGCTTTGTACCTCGAGGTAATTCATCTTCCTCTTCAGGCGATAAACTTCATAGTTAGTTAAACATTTTTAAAAAAGCACTGCTCACCCACGTCTTATTCTTATGCTTCTCGTACACCATCCATGGAGCATCAAGTAATTGACTTGGACTGACAGTCTGTCTTCTAGTCCTACCGGATGGAGATACCACCTCTCTCCGAGCAGAGAAGACTCAGAGAACTCTAAGAGCGACGAAGAATGATACGAAATTCCAAGTTTAAGTGTGAAAAGAAAGAGAAGTGATTAAATCTGCATTCTCCTGAGGTACAGAGATTATAGAAAACTGTAACAGACCAATGGCTGATACTTGTTATACGATAAAAAAAAAAAAAAGCCAGTGACATGCTCAGGTAACTATTCATACCTAGGGTGACCCTCTATTTGAGATGTGAATGTGGGTGGAGGGACACCCGTATAAATTAATAAGTACGTATATGCTATGCATAAGCATAACCCTAATATATACCCTATATATATATATATATAATATATCTATATCTATATATATATATATAGTATATACATTTACTCAGATCAAGTGTTGCTTTCAATAGTGAAATGTATACTTTGATAATATAAAAGGGAAGCTTATAGACACGATTCAATGAATAGTAGTAAAACAAAGCAATTTTTTTTCCTTACATTACTCACTGTGCTTCTGCAAAAACCTTACAGTTTTTGAGAAAAATTATTTTAACTCTTATCCTTTGAATAATTAGCAATTTATTACGATTTGAGTAATCATTGGGGGACACGTGACGGTCAGATTCCGTAAAAGGGGGGGTCATTAGTACTATTACTCCTCCAAGTTTAGTACGTGCCCCCAAAGGTAGTGGTTTTTTGGGGGACAGAGATTCCAAATGGTGGACTACCCCCCCTCAGATCTGAGGTAGACATGGCCTAACTGGATGGAATTAAGAGAAGGGAGGACTTGAGATTAGTGGAGAATTGTGGTAGATATAGCACAGGAAAGCCACGTGTGGCGGTATTTCAGAGAGGCCCCTTACGTCACACTGTGTTGGAGGCGATGGTGGTCATTATAATTATATACATTCCTATACATACACGAGTATGTATCTACCTATATATATATATATATATATATATATATATATATATATATCGAGCTACAATGTCCTAATTAATTCCTATTCAACCACTACCGGAACACGAATTACGATGCGCGTGGGCGTATGTTCCCTTAGCCATATCTAATCTCGTCAGGTAAACATAGTATACACGTGAAGGAAGATAACCCTTTACTCGTCTAGATTGCTGAATGGTTTAGCATGTGCTACGATATTCTTGCTTACCTGATTTGCAGAACTAGCATTGCGTTTGAGATTAGTCATCATATAAAGTTCTTTGATAAGTTAGGTTCTCACATCATATCATTAGGAAGTTCTGACGAAAAGAAAACTATTAATCAATCAAATAAATGGCTACCCTGCAACTGCTGAACCGCCTTTCGCTTCAGTAAGATCATTAAAAAGTCTATTACTTGTGTAAGAAAATGGAGTCTAAGGAAATTCGTGCCGTTGGGACTATTGCCCGCGACAAGAGTTTGATAGTCTATTTTAGTCTTTCACCAACTTTTTGTAATAAAAAAAAAAAAAATGTCTAATACCAGCGACCACATTTGATATATCCTCGAAGGATTTGACTCATAAGGGCAGGCCGAATATATAATTCATAATTATAGTATCTCCTGGGGTTGAGACGAAAGTGAAAATCGGGACGTAGGGCGGCGCAAGAGAAATAACTGATTTGCAATACTATATGATTTAGTAAGAACCGTTAACCACCGTTAGGCACAGGTTCGTTCGCCTGTGCTTTTTTTTTTCCAGGAATGTCGCCTTATGAAACGCATATTTCTGACGATGAATCAGCAAGGGACGTGAGTGATAAGATTGAAAGGAGGACGTTAGGTAAACAGTTCATGATACAGCGCGAGTGACGTCGACCTCTGCTACTTTACACAAGCTACCTGGTTCTTTCTTCCTTTCGTTCTATATCACGTTAAATCCGTTCTTTTCTCACCCGGCCGCTACGAAGGCTCTTTATATAACTGGAGTTATTTCCGCCCCCACTTTTAGCTCCGAACTACTGGGAAGTTAACGTGATAAGAAGCACATCAATAACATTATCTCAGGGACGTTTTTTCCAATGCACCAGAACCGTTTGCATCGATCGAATCCTAGTCCTAATGTTGATCCGTATAGGTAAGGTTTCCTCTTCCGACTCTAATCGATAAGATTTTATGAATGGTTAGAGATTATTATTTTTTTATTATTATTATTCACGTTGTGTAAAACTCAAGTTGAAAAACACGGTTGCTCCTGGACCCGTTACGAAAACTGCGCTTTCTCGGGGTTTCTGTTGAGTTACACGTGGAGGACTTACGTAAAGCACCGCACTTTATATAAGCTTGGAAGCGCTAAGGGAAAATCTATACTTCAACATTGCATATGTAAGTGCTACACAGACACATACGTATAGAAATTACACACGCACACTTTATATATATATATATATATATATATATATATATATATATATATATATATATATATGATTGATTCATAGTTGTCTTTTCATAAGAACTTCCTGATATGGTCTGAGAACCTAACGTCCCAAATAACTACTATATATGATGACTGATCTCAAACGCAATACCAGGCCTGAAAATCAGGGAAGCAAGAATCGTATCGCATGGTTAGACGAACCTCTAAAGATTGTTAATGAATATGCTACGTATTTATGACAGACAGTACTACCTAAGTGTTTCCCAGGCATTGGTGGACTGGCCAGGTTGCCAGCTTGCCCGATGGCAAGTGGGCCCCTTACACAAATCCATGGAAAATTTCATTACTGAACAAATTCCTTTCTAAATGTAAGATTATATATGGAGATTTATCTTGCCTGGACTCTATAAAGTTTAAAACAATTGGTGAGAAAGGTCTTGAAGATGAAGCCACTGGCGGATCTAAAGATCTTTCATGGGGGGCCAATTAGGATATATATTATATATATATATATATATATTATATATATATATAGTATATATAAATTGTATATAGATATTTAGATAGATAGATAGATAGATAGATTAGAGATAGATAATGGATAGATAGATAATAGATAGATTTTGATAGTTTATAAAAGTTTTTTTGTACGGTCTATATATATCAATATTTTACATTCTGCATGCTCACGCACATATATGTACACACAGTAGTAGTAGTTGTTGCTGTGTAGTTGAATAATCATTGACTAAGCAAATGTTTGATACTAATAACGATTTACTGAAAGAAAACAATTCTCTATTATTCATATCGAGTGAACTGGAACAGTTTTCGTTTGCTTCAAGCTTTGATGTTTTAAAGTTATTATTTAATGTTGGTGAAAATGTGGGGAGCAGTTGCACCAAATGTAAAATATGCACTACTTGACCATCTTGTATACTGAAAATTCTAGCTTCCAGCAGACTTCTTGACCAAACAAAAGATATCCAACCTTTATGAACTATATAAAACGATTGGCACACTATCTGTTACCCAAGTACAGTGCGATATGGCATTTTCAACTCTGATTATAAAGATAAGGTTAAGAAATTAGATGGCAGAGGAAAACTTGGAATCTTACATGTTACTATCCATTGAAAAGGAAATGATAGATGAACTGGACACTAAAGTAATTATTAACAAATAAACTTGAGCGATTACTGCTAATAGAGCGAGCTGCATGTAATTAGATTTTTGCAGTTTTTAGCTGTCTATATGCAACTTGTGCAGTGCTTTAAGTATACTTAGATATATCTAAATATCATTTCAAACTTCTAAATAAATTGGTATGTGTATGTTATACTTCTGTATTGAAAGTATACTTTTATTTGTGCATTTCACAAGGGCGTCGTGAAAAATTATGAAAGTAAGTAATCAGAACCATATAAATCTAGCCTTTAGATGGGCTAGCCTAAATAGTGGGAGTTGATGAAATCTGACATATGATTAGTGATGATTGCTATATATGCTTAAATCATTTGAAAGAAAACTTCTTTGTTAGTAGAAGACACTTATAGAATTCAGGCTATATGTAGCTTCCTAATATTTCATTGAAGATATTTGATTTTCTTTACAGGTTTATTGGATTACATTTTCAGTTAGCAAGCATTTCAGAATAGCACTACTCCACATGTCAATAAACTGATTAGAAATTCAACTAAGCAATTGTGTATCTATATTTTGGTATTACTTTACACTATTAATCATATATTTAAGAGATTTACACTTCTTATTGAAAAATAAACATTCCAATAATTTGTCTTCTGTGTTTCCGCTTATGCATTTTCAAATATTTTATGGATTTGCAATGTTGACTCTATCATAGTTTGTGACTGAAGGTTGGAGTGGGTCCTCTTTTACCACCTGGCAACCACATCTTTTAGACCCAGTCCGCCACTGTCCCCAGGGCATGAGACCAAAACTAAAAGAAGAATAAGCATGGGATGGAGAGCTTTTGGTAAACAAAATGAGATTATGAAAAGTAAAATGCCACTTTCTCTAAACAGAAAAGTATTTCATCAGATGGTCCTACCAGTATTAACTTACGCATCAGAAACTTGGAGCCTTACTAAAACCTTAGAACATAAGCTAGTTACTACTCAAAGAGCTATGGAAAGAATAACGATGCGAGTGACACTAAGAGACAGAAAAAGAGCAACTTGGTTACGAGAGCAAACTAAAGTGGTGGGCATTTTAACAAGTAAGAAAAGGAAATGGGCGTGAGCAGGACATATAATGAGAATGTCAGATAATAGATGGACGAAAAGAATAACAAAATAGGACCCTAGAGATTACAAATGAAGCAGGGGAAGGAAGAGAAGTCGATGGATTGACGAGCCAAGAAAATTTGCGGGTATAGAATGCCATAGAAAGAACATAAACAGAAGGGAGTGGAAGGACGTCTGAGGCCTAGTATGTCCTGCAGTGGACTATCAACGGCTGATGATGATGAATATATATATGCGTGTGTCACAGATCTCGTTTAATATCGAATTCAATACTCTGGGAATAACTTACATACCTAACAATTATAAATCTCTTTAGGCCTACGTTTCAATTATTCCCAGGTATACATAGTGAGTTAGACGTGAAACGAGATTAGTGGATTAATTTTGAGTACATATATTATATTTATTTATTTATTTATTTATTTCAATCTTATCCTCTTCAAAATTACCTTTTTTACTTTTATTTCTCTACAAACTGACATTAATTCCTTTCTCTACTCTCCTTACCTCTTGTTTTCCACATTCTCCTTTGACAATTTTTATTTAAATATAACAGTCAATTTTAACCTTCTCAAAAGCAATGGAGGTCAAGGGCTTCCTGCCACGGTCTTCTAGACGGACTTAGTTCTAACACAAAGCTTATATAGTAACCCGAAGCCCTTGATCGTCTTTTCGTGGGCTGCTGTCTCTTTGCTTAATCCAGGAAGTTGTAGCTGAGTCGAGAGAACATCCTGTCGTCACGAGCTAGAAACAGTTAGTCCTCATTCGTGACCCACGATATTTTACCCTAAATATAAGAAAAATAAAATTGGTCATGAAAGAGTCTAGGCAGAACTTTCGACCTCAAGGAAGTCACGGTTTGCCATCCAGAAGCTAGGACCAGGATATTGTTCTTTCAATTTGTATACTTATAAAATTGCCAGTAATTAATGTATGGATACACATATATTTGTGCTTTTTATATAAAGAACATTGGGATATTAAAAAAAAACATTTCCTATTTATTTTTCGAGGCAATTTTGTACAGATGGGAGGGATCTCTAGGCCTATGCATAAGTAGGTAGTACATACCCGTATACCAACAAATACACTATGTAATATATATATATATATATATATATATATATATATATATATATATATATATATTAACTCATCGCCTCTTGATTGTTCCGCAAAAGATCATTGATAATGACAAAGAAAGTTACAGCTAGACCATGTGGCCTTGGGCTTACCGAAAGCAGGGCGACCGGAAACAAAAGAGACTGCTGCCGAGGTCTCTTTAAAACAAGTGAAAGCAGGTGGAGAGTTTAAGAGGTTACGTAACGTTAATAAGTTATTGACTTTCAGGAATAGAACTACAGGCCTACCTACTCTTTTTACCACTCGCTTCTATGAGAAGCCTCCTTGTGCAGGTTACGTGCACCAACAACGCTCGAAATTATTATAACTTTCATTTTTTTAGACATTACCTTATTGGCTACCAATTGCCAATCGGTGAAATTCATATCGGTTATCTCTAAACCATATATAAGACCTAAAAAGGGTAAAATTACGAGCAAAAGAGAGAATGTAATGCTCAGCATGGGTTGACGCACTAGCAATGAGCTCTCTGCACATGTGCATTTTTTGTTGTTTTTTCCAGAAAGAATTCAAGCTTGATTCAATATTTGTCTTTTCCTGGAATCACGTCTTATGACCCGCACACACACACACACACACACACAACACACACACACAGAGAGAGAGAGAGAGAGAGAGAGAGAGAGAGAGAGAGAGAGAGAGAGAGAGAATCACAAACATATTTGGTTTTAAGACATTATTGATGCTCAGACACTCAAGTTATAGGTCTATTCATGCCTATTATAGTCAGAATTTTCATGAGCATTTTTGTAGCCCTTGTAGGAGGATTCACGTTACAGCAAACAATGTAACGTGAAGGTTACTGACAAGATCGAAAAAAAAGGAAATTAGTAAAAAAATGAAAAGGAACGATTATTGAAAACTTAAAGATTTCAGTTGAGATTCTGCTAAGAGGCGACGTACAATATATTATAGACTACTACTTGGAGGACGAAGTGAAAACTGAACTGAAGTTGCTGAATTAAATGACTTCGGAGGAAAATGGAAGAAAGGATTGAGAAGACTTCGGCTCGTAGATGAATAAATTTACGAGAATATTGGTGAAAAATTTTTGCTAGTGCATTTAATATAGTAGTATCTACTCAGAAACTATGAATATTAGGCCATGGCATTTTACATAAAGAGGTATGAAGGACTTAACGTGTTCATTTATTTTAAGCCGAAAATATTTTTACTGGAATATTTTTCTAGTCTTTTCTGTGATAGGCCTATATTTTTTAGAAATATATATTTTTAAAATTAATTTTGACCTAAAATCTTTGAGATTATTTCTTTTAGTACCGGGGGAAAGTTCAGATTGATTTACCTAAATCAAAATTATCCCAAATTCCAATATTATAGAGATTGTTTTAAAGTTGATTGCAACTTTCGTCACCATCTGAATTTCGGATATTTAACTTAATATCCCTTTGACCGGAAGAAAGTAATGTACCCGAGTCGTAAAATAAGATGTAAGTAAAAGGAGGTATCACATTCTCCCAGTTTTTAATCTACCCAACTTCCTGATAAACTTCTACCTTATAAACTGTAAGTTATCTTACTGAAAAGACCAGGAAGGAAAACTAGTGGTTCAACTTTTTGGCGAAAATGTTCATGAGTTGGGTGCGGTAGATACATGCGATAGCGGACGGAGGTTATGCGCTTTTCTGTACAAGATTTTACGCTTACAATCGGTAAAAGAGGTGGGCATTTGAGCTTTAACCGTGTAACATTAATTTCTGAAAAAACTGTTTAGTTCCATTAGATGGCAGCTTTGTCATAAAATGAATTTACTTTGCTCTTGGGGTAGTATTTATACGCTTAGCTTTCTTTTTTCTTATTCATTGTAGTTCTGGTATCTTTCCAGTCGTATGTCACTCAATTGGCCTCCTTGCATTGTCAACAGACAGTTCCGCAAGGTCCAACCTTTCCATTCTTGTGTCAGTCACTACTGTCTCCTATCATAGGAGTCCTATGCCAATTTGCTAATCAGCCTCTCTGCATCTACTCTCGCATGGAACAACTTTAACCCCTCCAAAGTTGTTGCTCACAGTCTCTATTCTGCTACTTTTCCATCTCGTACGGCCGTGCCTTCCTTTTCTCTCTCTCGCATTCGTCTTGATTTTCTGTTATTGGTTGTGATGGCCCCTGAAATACTCTTGTGCTTCCATGATTTAAATTATGATTTCCTTATTCTAATTCCACCTCCACTATTTACAATATCTCTTTTTAATGTCGTAAAATTATGAATGCTCCTCGATCACACACACGCACGCACACACAAACACTCTCTCATCATATATATATATATATATATATATATATATATATATATATATATATATATATAGTATATATATATATATATATATATATATGATTATAACTTTCAAATACAATAACGTAATGGGGATTTCCCAGATAGGATTTTGCAGTATACCGGATACCTGGTGACGTCACGAACAAGGAATTGTGGGTAACAAAGTCGCAGTTCCTCCTCTTAGTGAAGAAAATGGCCGCTGTCTCCGAATAAATTTAATCATTGCTATTACAGAGGAGACTTAGCCTGTTAGTGGTAATACGCAATAAAAACTTTACAAAAATGAAATTTATCGTAATATTCGATAATACGGTTGATTTGTAACCATTAACGTTGGGTTTTGAAGGAAAAATTAATTTTAAATAAAGGATTTCAGCCTAATCCTACAAGACCTTAACCAGGAATGACCAGCCTAGGCCTAGTCAAGGAATTTGCAGCTGTTTCTCTTTAAGGTATGTTGACTTGCTAGAATGGTTTTTTAAATAAAAAATTTTCCTATTGGTGTTAGAATACAGGGCGGATTTAACCTAACTAGCCTAGGCCCAGCCTCTTTTTGGTAATTTAGAACAAGGTGGATTTACCTTTACCTAGGCCTATGCTTTTTTGTTAATCGTACTGGAAAACGGGGCAGATTTAATCTAATGAGCCAAGGCCTATGCATTTAAAAAAAAAAAATAATATTAACTGGAACAGGGGCAAATTTAATTCGAACTGGAATATTGGTACGGCAGCCGGTACCCCGCCCCGAGCGCAGTAGATATTGGTACGGCAGTGAATTGCGCATGCGCGAACCCTTGTTTTACGCCGCACGCATATCCAAAGACTATATACTGAAGTATATAAGCAGTCTTTGGGCATATCGGTGACAGCAAGAAAAATGGTGACGGAACAGCATGAACCGCGGAATAATACATTAGTTTTCGGCCGAAAAACAGATGTTTTCAGGCTTTAACGAGCTGAAAAAAGCCCATAGACATCTATGAACACTCAAACTTTCAAAAATTGGGTAATTCATGGTAGTACGTAGGTCACGAACGATCGAATCGGCCCTGAAAAGGATTCCGAAGAGGAGATTCAAAGAGGATTATATATAAATATATACATTACCATCGTACCTTTGGTGACTTTCTCGGCCCTTTATTCTGCCCGACATCGGCAGTTGCCAAGGGCCTTTATACACATCACAATATTCTTTTAATTCACTTCATTGGGTATTGCAGCTGTCGAAGACGATAGAATTTACCAGGTAGTGAAATGTATTCCATTAAAATCAGGATAGTGTTGTTTTTGTAGTACAAAAACGCAGGACAAAATTCACAAAAGCGAAACAAAACAAAAAAAGGGGGAGGGACATTTTGTTAACTAAAAAAGGTGGGACAGATGTTCAAAAAGCGTGACTGTCCCGCCTAAAAGCTGAACGTCTGGTTTACAGAATACAGTATGATTAGCAAACTAGTAAACGGATACAGCTAACTGCCGTATCTACAGCAAGTCAAGAGCGCAATATGGCACCAATGACAGAATCTGCCGTACCCTCACCGCACTATATTATTTGTACGGCAGGAAGTCTGAAATTGACGCATGCGCAATTCACTGCCGTACCAATATCCTACCACGATCGGGATACGGCTGCCGTACCTATATCCTGTGCCAATTTAATTAGGGTTGCGTAGGCCTATGCATTTTAAAAAATAGCTACTAAACGGTAATTCTAAGCCCTCGTTTCACAGTAAAGTAGACTGTGGCAGTTGACATTTTCCTTCGTTATTTTACTTACTGAACAAGAATTTTAAGTAATATTTATTCGGACGACTGTAATTAAACCCCAGGGGCCAGTACTAAACACGGCTAAATAGCCTACATTGGACGCTCTAATCCCTAGTGGATGTCGTATTTGCGGTTACGTTTCTTGCAGGGTAATTCTACGGATACGACATCCACTAGGGATTGGGGCGTCCAATGTATTTCGCCGTGTTAAGTACTGGCCCCCCGGGGTTAATTACAGTCGTTCGAATAAATATTACTTTAAATTCTTGTTCGGTAAGTAAAATAACGAAGGAAAACGTCAACTGCCATAGTCTACTTTACCGCGGAATGAGGGCTTAGAATTACCAAATAAGCTACAATGGGACAGATTTAACTAAGGCCTAGCCTATGCATTTTTTTTTACAATTATTGGAACAGCATCAGACTTTAACCTACCTAATTAGACCATGCTTAGCCTATGCATTTTTAAAATTAGGTTTTGGAATATACCTAGAGGCAGATTTAACGGTACCGATTTAACTTCAGTAGCATAGGCCTGTGCTTTTTATAAAATTATTGGAATAGTATTGTCTGATTTAACCTACCTAACTAGCCTAGGCCTAAGCCCTTTAAAATTATATTGTAAAATGGCAGATGGCTTATGCTTTTTTAAGAAGGGCAGATTTAACCTAGCCTAATTAGCCTAGGCCTATGCTGTTACTCAAACTGTATTGTAATAGGGTCAGATTTGAATTGTTAACCTAGGTAGGTATATGCTTTTTATTTTTATTTTTTTTAAGTGGATATACCTATTGCTGTGTCATGGCAGGCTACGTATTTGACTATTTAGCTGGTATTTCCGTTGCACATGTGCAGTCAGTTACTGCCGAGGATGACGTAATCACGAATGTATCTGAAGTTTTTTGTGCCATTTAAAGCCAGCGACATCGTCATTTTTACTCGTACTACTGTTCGAGAGAGATGGGTCTCTCAGTAGGTGATGAATTTTCATCTTTTTTAGGCTTATTAGGTCCAATAAGTGAGTGGGCTAATTCCTAGCTCATGATGTTGGGCTAGTAGCTAGCCAAATACTCAACCCTTATGTTTTTTAAACTTGGGTTTTATATTGGTTCTAAGCTTTGGTTCAAACCACTTGTTTTTATTTTTTTTAACCCCCCCCCCCATCCCATTTGAACAAACAGGGGATTCTAACCATGTGTGAAACCAGGTTTTTAAGGGGAGGCCGGTGATCGGAAATCATAAATGAATGTAATGCATTAGTTAGAAAGGTGGAAAATGCTTAAAGCACAACATAAAATGTCAAAAACATACAAAAGTCTTGAGTACCTGGTTTGATGATCTCTAAAATGTATAGTACTTTAAAACTTGGAAATTTAACAACCTCAGTTATAGGAATCCCTCAAAACAATTAACTAAACTAAGATAGTACAAGTTATAGTTCCCCCTGTACCTCTTGCCTAACCTGAAAAGTTATACTTGAAATGTCCAGATGTGTCCTAACCTAGTTCAATGTGCCGAGTCCTTAAGTGGTTGGGAGTTTCACTCCGTTTTGACTCCGTTTTTTTACCTGATATAGATCACTATAGATCTTGAAAATGTCATTTAACATTTCACCTTAACCTGATTTTTCTCAGAGGTCCCCAGCTTGCTGGGGGGGGGGGGGGGTTACTGTAAGATCCTCCCGTAGCCCAGCGTATTCCTTGCTGTGTGGTTGTCTAAGAATGTCAGAAACCCTACATCTCAAATTAATGAATGTTAAATACTGTATAGGGTTAACGTATTAGATAATTTTTGTGATTTTTAAGAATTTTGCATTTCCATTTTGGATGCAGAGGTAACTCTTTACAAAACTTAAGTGTAACGTGGTTGCGGGACCACTTTGGGGAATTGAGATTTTGGTGGGAAAATATAGAATTTCCCTTGGTTTAGAAAATTGCTGGTTGGAAGTAGTACCACATTGACATGCCCACAAATGTTTTTGTTATACCTTGAGAATAAAAATCTTCAGAAAGTGTAACAAGATTCCCATTGGAAATTACTAACACTGCTTCATGTATTCCTCTGCTGTGATCGCCTGTTCATCCAAATGATGCTGATTTGTGTAACTGTAACCCACCTGTGTTGGGTCTGTCAAAACTTCCAAAAGACAGGTGATTTGGGAGTTAAGTGATAGGGAGCTTAAACTGTGATCTGTTTTGAGGGCAGTGCGCAAAGCCAGGAATCCATGTGAGCATGAAGTTTTAATTATTTCTGTAGTTTGCCCATGTTGTAAAATGGAACTTGTTGTCCATTATAATAGATACCTTACCTTACCGCTGTGCCATATCCTCCAGGACGTTGGCAACCATGGATCTCCACTCCTGTCTGTCACTTGTCGTTCCAGCTGCACTGCGGTTGTCATTCTTCCTTTTGTTAATCTTACCAAAGCATCCAAGTATTTCTCACTTCTTCTCATACCCACTATCATTCCAGTCAATACCAGATTCTCCATACCACCTCTCCTCATTGTATGGCCATAGAACTTATAGATATACCAGTATATATATACACTTCAAGTACTATAGGTTATATCTCCACCCAAGAGGGGTAGGGGACATAGTATCAAAGATTACATTAGGTTATTAACAGTAATATTTGGTTGTATTCATATATTTCATTCTGAAATGTGGTTTTTCCATTAGTTTTTTTATGTGATTTCTTCTTGGCTGAAGTTGTACCCCCATGGTTAGGGGGTTATAATTTCAAAACTGCTGATATTTGTTGGAAATGATAATCAAAATCATTCAAATCACATTTAGAATCACATTACACTCCAGAGTTAATAAAGTTTACATTTATTGGTTGAAGCTAGTATTTTACACCTTAACCTAACCTAGGTTGCTGAATGGCCACCACACCAAACCTTGTGTGCTTTATTCCTCCTGATCCCCCAACCCAACCTCTGATCTAAGTATATTCCCAATGAGAAGGCCACGCCCCCCCCCCCACACGCATTTAACCTGACCCCCAAGGCCAAAGACACTAGTGCCCCTATGAGGTCCTCATTATTAGTAGGCATGAAAGGGGTGTAATCGGTTTAAAAAGAAAGTCTGACGGACACGAATGTCAAATTCGTGAAAACCACAGGATTTTGTAAACAATGCAAACCGTAGTTCACCCCTAAAATATTTTGCCTCATTGCTGTTTCCAGTCTGTGACTCTCCAGATGTGGAGTTGATTGCTGAGCACACCACCTCTTCAGCTTTTTGGGTATACGTCATAACCCCCATTGGCCCCTTATAATCTTATTGTAAACAGTAGGAGCATTGGATCTTTACTCGGAAAATATCACATGAAAAGTATTAAGAATATATGAAAAGATTGTGCGGTTAAATAAAGACATAGTTTTAACTTGTTATTACCATGAATGAAAGAAGAAATGAAAGAAAACCTCACCTCCCGTACGAAGCTTTATAGAGCTGAACCATTTGAAGTTTGGTAACTAGGATCTTTTCATACTCATTTTTTTAAAACCTGTAGGCAGGAAGTACCGTCAGCGCACCTCGCGCACTGCACTGTATGCATTAATTCAGGTTCTTTGCAGCGTCCCTTCGCACCCCCCCCCTCCCCCACCCCTGCTGCAACCCTTCCTTCCCCCTTTTTTTATACTGTACCTCCATTCATATTCTTTAACCAATCTTACATTCCACCCCCTTCTTACAATTGTTTCACAGTGCAACTTCGAAGTTTTCCTTCCTGATACACCTTTGTATCCTCTTGCTCTCAGTTTTCCTTTTGACGCTGAATAACCTCATAGGTTCCAGTGCTTGGCTTTTAAGCGTAAATTGCATATTCTAATATCTATATTCTCTTAAGAAGGGGCCAGGATCCTCCTCAAGCCTTTTATGAACGTTTGATTCTCTTGTTATCAAGTTTTGTTCTTTTCTTTATAAGGATCCTGTTTGAACCTGTTACTGTCAAGCTTATTCGAACGTTTCCTTTAATTCTATTATAATATACATTCTCATTCATCTGGCTTGACTTTTTCCGTTCATCCAATACGAGACGCCCACCATTATGCTCATGTTTTTGGTCTTTGATGTCATCATTGTTGTCCGTAGCTGTAAAATTAGGTATTATCATTTTAAAAAAGAAGCCAGTTTTCGTAGTCAAGGATCGACAGGGCTTATGCTACTATAAAAAAAAAAGTTGATTCATTTAAGGTAGATTCTTGCGCCTACGAGACGTTTGTTTGGCGGCCTCTGATTGGCTGGTAGCGGGAGGCAGGCTGCTCGCTCAGTGGGCCATATTTTCGTCTTTGTAGCTTAGAAAACTAGCAATATGTTTACATTTCTTCATTTATCTCACGTTTTTACAAAGAGAGGAGGAAGTTTTGTCATACCAAAGGATTCGGTATTAAATGTACAATTAAATAATCTTTTCCTGAAATCAATAAGTTAAATACAAAGGAATTACAACGAGTAGAAGTAAGGGAGAAACATTTCATTCTTTATACCTGTTTTTTATCATCATCGGATTTTGCATAATTCATGAGATCAAGATAAAATAAAATCTTGTGTTATTAAACAATAAAATTACCCTGAATACGGTGGTGCTTTCAGATTTTAGATGCGTGTAATATGTAAAGAGAAAATGAAGAATATGTCTTATTATGTTGCATTCGTGCTTGACTCGGTTTGACAATAGTGCCGAGACACATCGTTGGGTCTGGTCCTCTCAGCTAGAGCCGTTGGCGTGTTGGCAGTTGCCAATTGGCGATATGAGAAGTTTGCCAGTTTCGAGGCTATGTATTCACCGAATTATTATGTCATTACATTTTCTATAAATAAATTCATAGAATTCATATTATTGACTTTCGAACATTTTACTCAAATATCATATATGTCCGTATTTCTGGACATATCTGATAAAAAAGTAAATAATCAGATGGATGCAATCTGGTATCGTTAGAGGTGTAGGTTGGCCGCGGGCGGGCGGGAATTCAGTCCAGGGAATGAATTTTGAAATCTACGGACCTACTTCGCACTCTTCAGCTCATCCTTAGTTTTTAATGAGGTTGGTTTCAACATAAATATGTTTCTAATTTTCTTATATGAATATATTTCAAACGAAAGAGATATCAGAGACTTAATTGAGTGATATGAAATAATAATCTCAGTGGAGCAATAAACAGCAAACGAATTAAGCAAGATTTCTTTTTTTCTTTTCAAGCAGATGTCTCGAGATGACAGCACCATTCGTCGCACAGTTTCCAGATTGCAAGTCAAGCTCGCAACATTATAATGAATGTTCATCGTTACTTCAGCTCACAGTGGGGAGACAGACTCAAAAAGAAAGAAGTATTTTGAGAAAGACCGCCAAAGCTACAGGAGTCCGCCAACCAACACAGTGAAAAAAATCAGCGACACTCATCTGAGTGTGGTAACGTCCCCTTCGCTTCACCTGTATAATCCCAGGAAGAGGATCCGAGTGAAGGACAAGGTGGATAGTTTTGAAAAATGAGTGTATTCGGAAGGAAGATTTTTGTCTTTTTACGAGAGAGGAGAGCTCCCAACGTTAGATTGCCCTACTGGAAAAGTGAAGGAAGACCCGTTAAATTGTTTAAATGGTGGAAGAACAACGTTATGGAAAATTGGTGAGAGGGCTTGGATTCCCGGTACAAAAAAGAGACGAGTGGAAGAGCAATTTTAATGGAACGTGATGATTATAGTGGCAGCGAGAACTGAATACCTACGGTTAATTGAAAAGAATAGGAATTGTAGTCCAACTGAACGTAAACCTGAAGTATTCCTGGATGAAACTGATAAACCAAAATGAATGTGTACGTCAGTGGTTGACAACGGGTGAAGGCGAAATAGGACCCAAACTTAAGACTGGAAAGGGGTCAAGATTTATTGTGGTGCACGCGGGGAGGGAGAAGGGGTTTTTTTTGGGGTTTTTTTCAAAAGATGCGCTATTGTTGTTTAGGTAAAAAAAATGGTGTCAAAGGGGACTACCATGATTTCATGGACCATGAAAGGTTTTTAAAGTGGTTTAAGGAACAACTATTGCCTAATATAGAAGATAGATCTCTAATCATAATGGACAATGCTCCCTACCATAGCAAAAAAAATATAAAATAAAGTGCCAACAACCAGCAACAGAAAAAGTGAAGTCATACAGTGGCTTTCTTCTAATAACGTCACCCACGACCCATCAGCAACAAAGCCAAAATTGCTGCAGATTGCCAAGTGTCACAAAGAAAAAACAGAGGTATGTGATAGATGAGATAGCCCGTGCAAATGGTCATGATGTGCTCAGACTGCACCATATTATTGTCAGTTTAACCCCATAGAACTTATATGGGCTCAAATAAAGGGGGATATCAGAAAAAATAACTCTAATGCAAATCATCTTTGAAAACTGTTGAGCAGCTTACGAGACTGGCGATAGACAAAGTTTACAACAGAAGACTGGAAGAAATAAATGTCACCACGTTAAGAAATTAGAAGAGGATTATAGGATGAAAGATGTTGCTAGAGAGGCAATATGTTTGAAAGTTTGTTATTGACATTGGAGATGACGAAACTGACAGTGATGATATATATCAATGATTTTCCATTATTTTTTTTTGAAAGTTGAAGACCTAACAGTGTTTTTTCGTTATATAGTTTTCCATTTTTTTTTAGATGGGCCAACTTTCCATAACTACAGTATATCTATATGAGTTTCCCTTTTCTTTTTTTAATACATTTAATGGCATAACAATGTACATATCTGTTTAATAATTCCTTTATTTGGTTTTAAATAGAAAAGGGGATATCAATGTATCTATAATTTCCCATTCTTTTTTTGTTCCAATAGGTAATGACATGACTATGTATATATGTATTGATTTTTTCCTTATCTATTTTTTTTTAAAATAATGATGACGTAAGAAAATTTGTAAAATTTTAATTTCCTTTTTTTTGTTCATATCGATAGCCTAATGACATTACCAATTGTAAGCCCTACTGTGTATGACTTTTCTTTTGTTTATGACATTAATAATAATCTGCATGAATTTCCATTTTTTTTTTTTTTTGTTAATAAAAAGATGATGATATAACAGTCTTCTGATTTAGTCTCATTTATCCTACATGTACTAGTATATCTATATATATATATTATATATATTATATATAATATATATATATATATATATATATGTTATACCACAATTATGCAGGGCTGTGGGAACGGTTACGGGAGCTATTCTAACTCAGGTATGAATTAAGTTGATTCAAGAATAATCAACTACCTCAGGAGAAAAAACTAAGCAAATTTTTTTTCCCTAAACATTGTTGTAGACATGTTGTCAAGTGTAACATGTATATAAAGGAGGATAAACATTCTGGTGGTAAGAAGTAACTCAAGCAATTCTGAAAAAGACAGTATATTATATTCGTTACATCGGTCAACAAATTTTATGGTAAGAAATAAACATTTGTACTTTTGTTTATTGAGTGAACATATGAAAACCATAAGCTTTTGATGTTATTGGCCAGAGAAATAAGTTCTGTTATTTATCAGTGAGCCTCATAAAGCATGTACATTTCTCATTTAGACTAAATTGAAGCCAACACCAGATGCATCCATCTGATTATTTACTTTTCTTTTATCAGATGTGTCCAGAAATACGGACATATATAATATTTTTTAGTAAAAAATGTTCGAAAGTCATAATGGGAATTCTATGCATTTATTTATAGAAAATGTAATGACATAATAATTCGGTAAATACAGTCTCGAAACTGCAAACTTCTCATATCGCCAATTGGCAACTGCCAACACGCCAACAGCTCTAGCTGAGAGGACCCGCCCCTCGATATCTTGCGTCCCTCGGCACTACTGTCAAACCGAGTCAAGCACGGATGCAACATAATAATCGACATTCTTCATTTTCCTTTCGAACATATTAACACGCATTTTAAAATCTTGTAAAGCACCGACCGTATTCAGGGTGATTTTATTGTTTTAAAACACAAGATTTCATTTTATCTTGATCTCGTGAATTATGCAAAATCCGATGCTGAATAAAAAACAGGTAGTATAAGAATGAAATGTTTCTCCCTTCACCTTCTACTCGTTGTAATTCCTTTGTATTTTTAACTTATTGATTTCAGGGAAAGATTCATTAATTGTACATTTAATACTGAATCCTTTGGTATGACCAATACTTTCCTATCTTTTGTAAAACGTGAGATAAATGAAGAAATGTAAACATATTGCTAGTTTTCTAAGCTACAAACGAAAATATGACCCACTGAGCGGGCAGCCTGCCTCCCGCTACCAGCCAATCAGAGGCCGCCAAACAAACGTCTCGTAGGCGCAAGAATCTACCTTAAATGAATCGACTATAGCTAAATAGTCAGTCTAGGGCGGTGCCTTAGCTGCCAAAAACTTTCTTTCTGTATCACGCACCTTCATCACCCTTCACATTAACCTTTTCCTTTTTATTTTAAAGAGGCAATACGTTTTTGAAAGAAGGAATGAATTCCATTCATATACAGTGTTGGGATTATTCAGACTTCCTCTTATGGTGCAGGGTACGTACGGTACTCCGTTGCGCCCCGTGATCTATATTTGGACGGTGCATTTCGTACCGAGATGTTTATCAGTCCGTAACTATACGCGTCGTAACATGCGGTACCTAGACCATGATTACTTAGAGTTCGTTTGCTTATCAGAGTAACAATACGGGAGTCTTTCTGTCACTTAGTGTAAAAGCGTTCAAGTTCTCTATGAAGGTTCTCGATAGAGAGCGTCGTATTCGCCGCCCCCCCACCCCCCCCCCCCCCCCTCCGATTGCTTTCCACACCATCTGAGTCTTGTGTTAAATTTTCTCTTTAGTACTCGTGCTCAGTAGTAACTATTTACAGTCGTAAGAAGTGAATGACCTCCATTGAAAGTTGCAACGCTGTGTTATTTGACCCCTCCCCCCCCCCCTTAAAGAATAAAAAAAATTAAAAGTATAAAGTTGAGATTCAACACCGAATGAAGTGATGATGTACCCTCTCCACGAGGTTGGGACGTATGCACGACTTGGGAGTTGGGAGCAAAATTAAAGCAGACTTCTGAAGCGTTGTGTGCAGGCTGGAGGCACAAGCTGGATGGTGGGTGACTGGAGGGGGAAGGGGTGAGGGGCCCGGTGGTTTAGGGGGAAGACCTTCATTGATAATTACAATGCGAAGATTTGTCGACGTACGTCTTTCAGAATACCGTATTGGCGGCGTATAGCATCGGAAACTGGATCAAGCAGGAGAAAGTACCGCGGTTTCCATCGTATAACCATTTTTACTACGTAATGATACTGCGAATCGATGTAAGGTACGTTGTGCCTGTACAGCAAGTAAGATTGCATAGATGCTATAGTTGGCGAAGGCAGCATTGATAGAAGGAACAGTGTAAATGAAAGAGTTTGAACCGGTTAAAGCGATTAAATATCAGAAATGAAAGTTAATGGGTTTGGGTGCTTCTATTTTTAAATCTTCAGGGTCGTAGCTCGTGTTTCCGTGTAAAAAATAAACAAAATCGCCTCGTTGTTGCCCGTCGTAAAATGCTTGCTGTTTATCTGTTTACAGACGAAACTTATTTCGTTAAATTGGTGTTTTCTAAATGTCTCGCCATCTAAATAACCAAGCTAGTGGAATCATATTTACATCGTACATATAACGAATAAAGGAAAGGGTGGTGAACTGAAGCAAATTCATCGTTACTCGCTATTCAATTCGGATCCACCCACGGTGTCTCGAACGACAGCCAAATCTGGCACGTATTTGTATGTCATGCACCTTAGTAGCAGTGCGCATGAGAACTGTTGTTCATGAACGTTGTGCAAAAGCAGATTTCCTTTGTTCCATTACGGGGGGGGGGGGGGGGGGGGAGATACTGTCAATTGCAGCTGAGAATGTTTGTTATTAATCCGCTGGGGGAATTGATTCAACTTCGGAGATCACGTCAGGATTCGCAGTCACGTGTCCCTATTCACGTGTCGCCTGTATTCTGACGTCACCTAGCCTCTAGCTGGCTCCCTGCTCGGCGCTCTCACCTCGCCTCCTACATTGGGCGATGTACGAACGAACGGACGCGTTGATTATACAACTTTACTTTCCATTTTTGGCTGCCTTTACCTTAGGCAAATGGCTTTTTCAGTAGGCACATAATTAGACATTTTTGATAAGCACCGTTATCTTGGCGTTACATAAAACGAGTAAAGTTTGGAGATAATGTTAACGAAATCTGAGTCAATTGAGAGAGAGAGAGAGAGAGAGAGAATTTCCTGAATTCTTCTTCATATGTGCTGTCTTCATGTCTGTGGAAATAATTGATTGGGGTCGTGTTACGAAAGACACAGGAAGTTGTGTTGTCCGTCCCCCTCATTCCTCAATGACTGTCGTTTGCAATTCTCAACCACTGACCACTTTAGTCATGAAACAAATTCGATAATTATTTCCAGTCATGCCATTGTGATACACCTTTCCACCTGCAGTGTCAGTTTATACCAGAGGTCATTACCGAAACGTACTCAGAATTTTTCAGTCAATTGTTTTTTATTATTATTAATTGAGCTACTTATTTTAACTATAGGATATCTGTGGATTCTTGAATACTTCGGTCACTGGTGTACTACAGAATCGCAGGCGATTGTATCATCGCATTATTTGCATGATTATATATTTGAAGCAGATGGCTTCATGGAAATAGCTGCTGCCCACCTTTGTAACTGTTAGGTTGCCACAAGGATACGTCCTCTTCATGCTCTCCCGTTCGTAGGCAGATAAGAGGAAGCTATATTTACGTGCGTTCTGGCCTTTCGCAACATCGTGCTTGCATATCAAGCGCTGAGCTTAACACGCCCACCGTCTAGCTCTTACAAGGTTCACCGTATCAGAGACGTAGTAGCTAATGCAAATATAATAATTATTTCCTGTATGGAATTTACTCTTTTGTGTGAAGTAATGTAGTGCTCTGTATATTAATAAAATAATAGGCTGAGAGAAATAACAGGAGAAGGATATGATCCCATTTGATAACAGAATTCGTTGTATGAAGAACGTTTACGATCTCGTGTAATTGCACTTACGCAAGAGGCCGTTCAGGCGTTTAACCAACCAGCTTACTGGACTGACCATAGTTACACAAATAGGCAGAGACGAGACGTCCACATTCGTTGAGTGAAAAGTAATGGTAGACAGAATGAAAATGGCTCCCTTCAAATTTTATATATATCACATTTGGAGAGGGCCCAGTAATATGGTTCACTCGAACTAAAATATAGGTCTACGGCCAGCATACCAAATGGCGCTATTTAGTGGACAGCTGATATGTCTCCAAAGCACGAAGGAATGTCTGTATATGAATCTGTATCGGTTATTTGTATCTGGGTATATTCTATTTAATTCCTAAAGTTGCATAATCTACATGCGAAGATCCTAAGATAACGACCTAATGAGTATCTACTTAACGCCTTACAGATTTCCACCAAGTTTTGCTTTTGAGTATTTTGATGAAAATTTGTATTTTTTACGTATATTAAGATACACGGTTATTTAGCTTTGCATTCGTAATCCCATATTTGTTAATAATTTCTTGACTTAATTCCATTTTTTATATATGAGTGATTTTCTTTGATATTTAACAATGTTTGCATTTGGGAACAGAGGTAAATTTCTGTGCATCAGGAATTTTACATTTGTTCTTTCCATTGAGTAACGCCCCCCTCCCCCCGCTTTTTTTTTTATTAGTAAGAATAGAGAGGCCGTTTGTTTTGCTCTTAATTTTCGGAGGTCCATTTTATAGAGAGTAAGAGAGAGAGAGAGAGATGGGGGCTGGGGTAGGAGAGCTCCGTTGCTTATGTAAAGGCAAAACGGTTATATATTACTTCTTCTATAAAAGAATACCTGTCCGAAGCTGTTCAGAAACGAAAACTACACAACAGAATCCTGCGTCTAGTCCTTGGGGGCGCATCGTCGTTGGATTAAGCCAGCCATGTCCTGGCACGGGCACTTGCTCCTTCACAGCAGGCCGTCAGTCCTTGGGGGTCTGTCGGTGACTGGCTCTCCCCTTACTAGCAGGGGAACGAAGGGTAGTTACAAAAGGCGAGCCCCGACCTCTATACTACTACTAATGCTACTAGCGGGTTGGTGGGGGGGGGGGGGGGGGGGGGGGGGGGGGGGGGGGGGGGGGGGGGGGGGGGGGGGGGGTGGGGGGGGGGGGGGCGGGGGGGGGGGGGGGGGGAGGGAGGATTTCTTGCGTCTTTCCCTTCCTCTCAAAGGAACGGTGCATTGCGACACGCTGATTGTCATCATAGCACAGGAAATCCACGTGACCTCGCTCGTACGATTTGAATGGCGCTCACGCAGGCAGGACTTGCGAAAAAGTAGTAAAACAATGATCTTGCTTAAGTTTGACGTCTTGGGATTCTTGAATGCGAGAAGACGCTGTATAACGCAGTGGTCGAGAATTGTACCGTGCATGATCTAAGAGTCTAGAGTCTAGACCAAGGGTCTTAAGATCCTACTTTTGATTAGAAATGTTGAGTTGGTGTCATGTGATGTGGCTACCGCTGGATGCTCACAGATAATTATTGTGTTCATCTGCACGTTAACTGAATTTCCAAGAAACCTTGCATCACCTGTGAGAAAATTTGCCAAAATATTGAGAATGTTGCAGATTTCCAGATTCCCTCTAGTGCAATGGCCTCTTGCTGAGTCAGCAAACTTTCAAGTCACTGGGTACAAGTGCCCCCGTAAGTTTGGTAATCATAAACGCCTACCTGTTGGTACAGATCCTTATCACTTACTGGTATCATTGATAAGATTGCTTGCTTTCGAATTCAGTGACGAGTTGACGATAATGGTATCCAAGGACCTTGATGGCATCTCTTGAGTAGAGGGATTTTTTTTTTTTCATCCTCATTTTACCATAGAAAATACAGATGATTTAAAGTAGTTAATGTCGTAGTTAATCAAATCAACAACAGGCTACAACAGTCACGTTCTATGGAGTTTAGGCCCTAATTGCTGCACCAGCGGAGTTGATTTCATCGGTGCCACATTGGCTTGTTTATCGACGCGTCACCTACTCCGAGGTTCTAGTACTAAACACCGAATGGTAAATGTAAAGTAGACGGTCGCACAGAGATATAGTTTACTAATATAATTTGTCCACCATACATTATAGAAATGCGTTTATTTAATACTATGATTCCCGAGGGACTAGTACTAAACACTGTGTCCCAAGGCACTTCATCGTTGTTTAATACTAGCCACAATGGGTCCTGGTACTAGCACCTTGGATTAGGGGGACGTGTAGATTACCAAGCCTAAGTAGCACCGATTTCATCTTTCTCGTTGTATATTTGCCATATTAAATTTCCCTGCAACACAAATCTTACAGGAGATGGCGGACACTTAAAAAAACGGTTTATTAGAATACTCTCAGAAAATAGATGCCCATTTTAAAGATACTAATCTAGCATGTCCAGTTTCAATCTTTGGCTTAATACTGAGAAATTGCCGGCAAAAAAAAAAAAAAAAAAAAAAAAAAAAAAAAAAAAAAAAAAAAAAAAAAACAATACAGGCGTCCCCTTGATTCGAGATTGACAGACAGGTTATAATTACCTTGGCTTACAATTGTAATGAGTTCAGTTATTGTTGCTTCTAATAAAGGTTTTTCCCGTGACTGTCAGGACAAGGATTTCTGTCTTATTCAGGACAAGGTCACCCACTTGATATAAAGCGCCTCAGTGGCATGATCGGTTTGGTCTTGTTTGCCACCTCGGTGGTCGCGATGTCGTTTCTCGGTCATTCCATTGAGGGGTCGGAGATGTGTATTTCTGATGATAGAAGTTCACTCTCGACGTGGTTCGGAAGTCACTTGAAGCCGTTGGTCCCGTTGCTGAATAAACCACTGGTTCCATGCAACGTAAAAACATCATACAAACAAACAAACCGACTTGATATAATTATTGGAATCGTCGAGTGATCTGTTTCAGTTTCAAAAGCTATCGAACCACAGTAATGTAATACGAATTACTTTGCTGCCATCAATGATTGTCGTAATTCTTTTAGATGCGTTTTGTGTGTGTGTGTTTGTGTGACGCTGTATGAAATCTATAACCGATCTTACTGTTGATTTGGTCGTAGAGCGACAATGCAAAGTCGGCCGAAAACCGTAGTACGAGTAGCCAGTGTGGCGGCGATCTCTCGCCCACCCGTATGTGTTAGAAGGCTTACAACATGATGTATAAGTGACTAATCGAACGATAAATAAAGAGTCCGTCAGCATATGAAAAATAGCGAAACAGATCTATGGAAGTGAAAACGCGAGAAAGAGTATATAGAGTGGCAACTCCCTAGAGCAGTGTGTCAACCTTTTTATATACCACGCCCCTTCTAAGAGTTTGTCCTTCCCTACACGTCTCTATGAGTAAAATTCCCTCTAAATTTAAAGAAAAAGAAGAAGGGGTTTCGAGGGATAGAGAGGAGGTGATTAATTACAAAAGAGAGCAGTAGACTATTGGAAACTTATCCTCATATGGCGACACTTTTGCATTTTTTGCCATAATCTTCGGAATATTAGTTCTTGTTAAGAGAATAACGATTGCGCCGCCACCCCGCAATGTTAGAATCATCGCCCGAGACTATGACGTCACACACGAATCCTTTATAAGGGTAAGACAGAAGCTGACAGTATTAAAGAGTAGATTCGAGGCAGAGATAGTGCATCTCCCTCAGGCAGTCAGACTCGTTAACTACCCCCGGTCGAAAATTATAGGCTAAGAAAACCTAGACTAGCATGCTCAATTAAACCCCTTAAAAGAAATGATTACCTTTTATGACATGTATGACGTGTATGCCGGAACTAGCTAACCCAGGAGTTAGGCTTAGCTAACTAAGAACTGTACCACTCAGACTGAGCTAAGATAGTAAATGCAGGTTCGCAAGCTAAGACCTCAACCATAAGCTAGGCTAAGTTGGTATACATGTATGCCCGAACCAGTTAGTTCGGACAGTATAAGCTAAGAACTACTACTCAGATTAAACTAAGATAGTAGCGGTAGATTCGGACTTATAATAACAATATCCTATTTCGAATATTAACGGTGTAATTCACATACAGTAAATTGTTGAAAGAATTTTCAGTTGCAAATGTACACCCAGATATTCTTTTATCTACCTAAAAGTTACACATAGCGTAACTATTTAAAGACCGGGACGCAGTGTTACCATGCACGAGCACCACAGACTGGACAGATGAAAAAAAAACGAGTATAAAATGGTGAAAGAAAGAAGTACCACCTCCTCCTTTCGACTTGAAGTTTTCTTCTATGCTCCAGAAACTCACTCAATGAGTAGGCCTGCATCTTATTTTATGTAGGAAAATGTCAAGTTCCTAGGAACTGTGTAAACGCAACAGCGTAACCAACACTCAAGCGCCTCAGTGGCGTGATCGGTATGGTCTTGGCCTGCCACCCCGGTGGCCGCGAGTTCGATTCTTGGGCATTCCACTGAGCGGTTAAAGATGTGTATTTCTGGTGATAGAAGTTCATTCTCGACGTGGTTCGGAAGTCACGTAAAGCCGTTGGTCCCGTTGCTGAGTAACCGTTACTGGTTCCATGCAACGTAAAAATACCATACAAACAGGCAACACTCGCTATCCACGTTCCCTTAGAATGGGACTTTCAAGAGACATAGCCACTAATATATATATATATATATATTATATATATATATATATATATATATATATATATAGATAGAGAGAGAGAGAGAGAGAGAGAGAGAGAGATTAGCCGCTGTCCTTCGGAAATGACTCAAGAATGCTGAGGAACTGAATCATGTCCAACCCGAAGAGTTCGCTCTGAAAATAAGTGCACCGCGTGCGATGCACTGTAGGCGTTACTTAGGTTCTTTTGCAGTGTGCCTTCGGCCCCTACCAGCAGCTAATTCCGCTTCTTTTACTGTACCTCCTCTCATAGTCTCTTTCATCGATCTTACCCTCCGCAACCCTCTCCTAACAAGTCAATTTCGCTTCAGACGTGAATGACCTCACAGGTCCCAGCGCTTGGCCTTCGTCCTAAATTCTGCATTCAATTCAGAATCCCGCCGGCGAGGAGGAAAGTTATCAAAAACGACTCGTCGATCATTTCTGGATAAGGTGATTGCATCGATAAGATAAGCAATGATTATTTATTTTGTGTGTGTGTGTGGGGGGGGGGGGGGTTCAAAAGACGATCACAGCTTAACGTCCGATCATTCCTGTTGTGTAAGTCCTCAGGCTGCGAGTTTCGTTTTTCCTAACTTTGTCTTTTTTTTTTTTTTTTTTTTTTTTTTTTTTTTTTTTTTTTTTTAATTTTTGGAATAGTTTTGCTAAGTATTTTATTTGTATTTGTATTACACGAGTCAATATCGTAAATGTCTTAATTACTTTATTGCACCTTGTGGTTCCAGCAGTTTTTTTTAAATGAGGGTAACGGAGAGAGAGAGAGAGACCTTACCTTACCTTACAGACCTTACAGTTCGTTCGGGTTGCCCCAGGTCCCTCAGTGTGAGGCACCTCTAATGTCTACCAGAGAGTTGCTAGTACATCTTCCGGTATATTTTGCATCTTCCAATCTTGGATGGTCTGGGATGCAGTTTAGATATTTGTCGAGCTTATTCTTAAACACATCTACGCTCACTCCTGATATATTCCTCATATGAGGCTGGCAACGCATTGAATAGACGCTGCATTATCGATGCTGGTGCGTAGTGGATTAATGTCCTGTGTGCTTTCCTTATTTTTCCTGGTATCGTTTTGGGCACTATTAATCTACCTCTGCTTGCTCTTTCTGATATTTTTAGTTCCATGATGTTTTCTGCTATTCCTTCTATCTGTTTCCATGCCTGAATTATCATGTAGCGTTCTCTTCTCCTTTCTAGACTATATAATTTTAAGGATTGTAGTCTTTCCCAGTAGTCAAGGTCCTTAACTTCTTCTATTCTAGCTGTAAAGGACCTTTGTACACACTCTATTTGTGCAATATCCTTTTGATAGTGTGGGTACCATATCATATTGCAATATTCAAGTGGACTACGAACATATGTTTTATAAAGCATAATCATGTGTTCAGCTTTTCTTGTTTTGAAGTGCCGTAACAACATTCCCATTTTTGCTTTACATTTTGCCAAAAGAATTGCTATTTGATCATTGCATACCATGTTCCTATTCATCATCACACCAAGGTCATTAACTACTTCCTTATTTGTGATTGTCTCATTATTAGGTCCCCTATATGCATATAGCTTTCCTTCTCTGTCTCCATAATTTATTGATTCAAATTTATCAGAGTTAAATACCATCCTATTTACCTCTGCCCAATCATATACTTTGTTAAGGTCTCTTTGTAGAGCGTTCCTATCTTCATCACAAGTAATTTCTCTACTTATTCTTGTGTCATCGGCGAAACTACTCACTACCGAATCCTTAACATTACTGTCTATGTCTTCAATCATAATAACAAACAGTATTGCAGCTAACACCGTACCTTGTGGCACACCGGATATTACCTTGGCTTCATCCGATTTCTCATCGTTTGCAATAACTATCTGTTTTCTGTTGTGTAAAAATTCTTTTAACCATCTTCCTACTTTATCCACGATATTGTGTTTTCTAATTTTCTTCGCTAATATATTATGGTCTACTTTGTCAAAAGCTTTTGCAAAGTCTAGACAAACCACATCTGTTTCATTTCCGCTTTTCATATTTTTGAATATGTTCTCACGGTGGACTAACAATTGGGTTTGTGTACTTTTCCCGGGTACGAAACCATGTTGTCCTATATTAAACAAGTTATTTTTTATTAAATGTTTCATAATATTTTTCTTCATTACCCTTTCATACACTTTCATAATATGTGATGTTAGACTCACAGGCCTATAATTACTTGCCTCTAGTCTTGATCCACCTTTGAAAGTAGGGGTAATATATGCTAATTTGTGCTCATCATAAATCTTGCCTGTATCTACACTTTGTCTTAATAATATTGCAAGTGGCTTTGCGATAGAATGAACTACTTTCTTTAACCAAATAGCAGGAATTCCATCAGGCCCTGCTGCAGCTCCATTTTTAATTTCATTAATAGCCTGCACAATATCAGCTTCATTAATATCTATGTCAGCTAAATATTCACTATTTTCGTCCCTTACTTCTATATCATTATCTTCCTCTCACAGGATTATCTATTTTCTAGGGGTGAATTCTCTCTTATATCGTTCTGCCAGTATGTTGCAAATTTCCTTTTTTTCATTCGTTAATCTCCCTTCAATTCTTAGAGGGCCAATTTCTATTCTTCTTTTATTCATCTTTTTCGCGTATGAGTATAATAGTTTGGGGTTTTGCTTGATATTTATTAGGGTTTTTTCTTCCAAGTCCCATTTTTCATTTTCTTTTGATTGTATAATCTTTTGTTCTGCATTTTCTATCTTACTTTTTAGTTTCTATAACTTTTCCATGCATTATTTTCTTTTTGCAAGACCTTTTTTCCACTTTCTGATTTTCTGGAACAAGTTCCTTCTGTCTCTTGGTATGCATGACTGATGTTTACTTTTCTTCTTCGGTATATATTTATCCACTATTTTCTCTAATATTTTATATAATATCTCCGTATTTACCCTTATGTCATCACTAACGAAAATGTTATCCCAATCTTTGTTTAATTCTTCATTTATTTCTGACCATTTTTTTTATATTTTTTACTGTAGAAGTTGTATTTTCCATATCCTTCCCACTTTTTCATTTCTTGCTTATCTCTGTTTTCACTTGCTTTGGTATGGACTGTTAATTCTATGACATTATGGTCTGAAATACTCGCATCATAAACTATTATTTCTTTAACATTATTCATCTCGTTCACAAATACTAGGTCTAAAGTATTTTCCTTTCTTGTTGGCAGGTGATTTATTTGTTGAATGTTGTATTCTAGTAGCATATCTAATAGCTTTTCGAATTGCCTCTTATCTTCTGCACTACTATTACTCTCTTTTTTTATATGTATAATTACAACCACAATCTCCTATTCGTTCTTTCCAGTCTACGAAAGGAAAGTTGAAGTCTCCAGATAGGAGAATAGTCTAGTCCTTGTGATTTCTACATATATCATCCAATTTTTCTATTATTAAGTCAAACTCTTTAGTATTAGGAGGTCTATATATTACTATGTTCATTAATTTTTCAGATTCAAATTCTACCGCTATTAGTTCACATTCTGAGTTACTATATTTCTCATATATTTTTCCTTGTTTTTTGTCTTTCCCATATATTGCGGTTCCCCCTTGATTCCTATTTTTTTCTATCTGATCTATAAGTTTGGAACCCTTTTATTTGATCATCATTCCCAGTCTCTTGGGAATACCAGGTTTCACTTATATTCATTATATCTATTTTCTTTTCAATTTGGGTTAGTTCTTCTAAGTACTCTATTTTTCTTTTTGAGTTACTCGTAACTAAACCCTGCGCATTCATCACTATGATGGTTTGCGCGTGTTTTCTCCTATTCATTTAATATTGGTAGTAATAAGGATTTTCCCATGTCTCTTTCCTGTTCTGGTATGTTGTTCTTTTTTTCATTTCCAGAAATTCTGACATTAAAAAATCCAACTTTTCCATAATATTTGATCTTCCTTCATCATAATTATTCATTTTGTGTCTGAATCTGCAATTTTCTCCGTTTCTGCAATATCATCTTGCATAATAAATACAGTTATTATCTCTTGAGTAGAATTTTGGAGCTGATGCTTTGAAATTTTTTGCTGACATCTCTGCATATCTCGTTGATGGCTTGCTTTTTTCTTTTACCTGATATTCTTTATCTCTTTATTTGTTTCTTTCTTATTTTGGATTTTATTACTTGATTGATTATTTATTTGATTATGATTCATGGCTACAGGGTGCATATATTTACTTTTTTTGTCGAACTTACATCCTTTTCCTTCTTTTAGGTTTTTGCATATTTTTGGATGCAGATCTCTGCATTCATCCTCATAGCCATCTAGGTATGCACATTTACCATATATTTCATAGTTGTGACATACCTTAGGATGTTTGTAGAGAGAGAGAGAGAGAGAGAGAGAGAGAGAGAGAGAGAGAAACCTGATTTTACTGTTACCTTCTGATTAGAAGTGATGGAGAGAGAGAAGAGAGAGAGAGAGAGAGAGAGAGCGAGAGCGGGATGGATGATGAGAGAGAGATCGATTGAGGGGGAGAGAAGAGGGAGAGGAGAGAGAGAGATTACCTGATTTTACTGTTACCTTCTGATTAGAAGTGACAGAGAGAGAGAGAGAGAGAACCTGATTTTACTGTTACCTTCTGATTAGAAGTGAGAGAGAGAGAGAGAGAGAGAGAGAGAGAGAGAGAGAGAGAGAGAGAGAGAGAGAACACCTGATTTTTCTGTTACCTTCTGATTAGAAGTGAGAGGGAGGAGAGTGATATAGAACTTGATTTCACTGCTGCCTTTTGATTAGAGAGAGAGAGAGAGAGAGAGAGAGAGAGAGAGAGCCTGATTGTATTATTACCTTCTTATTAGAAGTGAGAGAGAGAGAGAGAGCCTGATTTTACTGCTGCCTTTTGATGAGGAGAGAGAGAGAGAAAAGAGAGAGAGAGAGAGCCTGGTTTTACTGTTAATTTCTGATTAGATTTTGAAGTTGTTCGTTGAAAAATTCATATTTGATGTGAACCAGAGAGAGAGAGAGAGAGGAGAGAGAGAGAGAGAGAGAGAGACAGCGAACCTGATTTTACAGCTACCTTGTGTGACTTGGGAAGAAAATAGCGGGAAGTCACTCGCTGGAACCTCACGTGGTCGGGTCGAATCCTGGCGCGGAAAGTAAAAGTTTCATCATTTGTCCCCTGTTGCTAAGGAAACTAAACAAATGAATAAATTAATAAAAGTGTGGATGGGCAGAAGTCTTTTCAAGGGCTCATGTCATGAGCTGGAGCAAAACTTAAGTTTTTCTGTACGCTTGTAGGTAGCATACCTGCTTCTGTCCAAATTCATAGTGCCTTAGTGGCCGTTGGCCGCGAGAGCGATTCTCAGACATTCCATTGTGGTGTGAGAGATATGTATTTCTAGTGACAGAAGTTCACACACTCGACGTGATTCGGAAGGCACGGAAAGCCGTAGGTCCCGTTTCTGAATAACCACTGGTTCCATGCAACGTAAAAACACCATACAAAGTAATCAAACTGTCCAAATTTATAGTTACACGAAATCAACCAAGACCGCTGTATTAAGTTGCTAGAGCTGTCGGTTTCTTCTTCAGATGATGAAAGTTTGTTTGTTTGTTTACACGGTGTTTTTACGTTGCATGGAACCAGTGGTTATTCAGGAACGGGACCCACGGCTTTACGTGACTTCCGAACCACGTCTAGAGTGAACTTCCATCACCAGAAATACGCATTTCTAATCCGTCAGTGGAATGCCTGAGATTTGATGAAAGTTTGAGTTAATCGTATGGATAGGTTCTCTTTGTGCAAGTGCAGAGAACTTTTTAATGATGCAAAAAAAAAAAAAAAAAACTATATAAAACGATGGGAATTCTGTGTAGATCACTAACGGTCGAGGACAGACTATAGGCGAAGATTGCTCCGTGTCACGCCGCCTCTCTTGGTGGTAGATGTATAAATTGCTGTGTTCATTCGCACAACGCTCGAATTGGTGTGGTGCGCAGCGATTATACATACTCTCCCAGAAAACTGAATTCTGCTGACGTAACGTCACTCTTGTACCCTGGTTTCCCCTACCTCGGAATCGCTGGCCTGTGACTGCGTGTGCTTGGCGAAGGGTACACGGAGACCAATTTTAGAAAGAACCATGGCCAAGGTTCCAGTCATGCTATTATTATGATTTAATATTATTACTTTTCAGAGGATGAAACCTATTCATACGGAACTATAGTAAATTCACATCAACCGTGCATTTGATGTTTAGGCCAGTCCCTTACGACGCTCTTGATTGGCTGTTGATAAGCCAATCACAGGGCTAGAAACTCTCAGTCTCTCTCGAGAGTTCCCATAGGTAAGATCTATGTTCCATCTCTCCTGAGGGATACTTTTGAAAGACATATCCTTCAGGAGAGGTGGAAGAGATCCTACCCATGTGAACTCTCTCGAGAGACTGAGAGCTTCCAGCCCTGTGATTGGCTTATCATTAGCCAATCAGGAGCGTCGTAAGGGACTGGCCCAGACATCAAATGCACGGTTGATGTGAATCTACTAAGCCAACCACAGGGGCAATTGACTTGATATTCAAGCTTCCACAGAATATGGTGTTCACTAGAAAAAAGTAAGACGAAATAAAGGAAAATACAGGAAGAAGAGACCCCATTAATAATATATATATATTGGCTTCCAAAAGTACTTTTGTCACGTAAACGATGTTCTAGCTTGTGATGGGATGTTCAGGTTGCTTACTCAGATACGAAATTGGTTTTAATTGTAGTCGAAATTTACTTGAATACGGAATTTTATTCAAATTCGAAATTTTATTCGAACACGGAATTTTATTTAAATTCGAAATTTTAATCGAATACGAAATTTTATTTAGATTCGAAATTTTATTCAAATTATATTTTATTTAAATTCCAAATATTATTCAAATACGGAGTTTTATTTAAATTCAAAATTTTAATCGAATACGGAATTTTATTAAAATTCGAAATTTTATTTGAATACGGAATTTTATTTAAATTCGAAATTTTAATCGAATACGAAATTTTATTCAAATGGAATTTTATTTAAATTCGAAATTTTATTCAAATACGGAGTTTTATTTAAATTCTAAATTTTAATCGAACACGAAATTTTATTTAGATTCGAAATTTTATTCAAATGGAATTTTATTTAAATTCGAAATTTTTTTCAAATACGGAATTTTATTTGAATTCGAAATTTTAATCGAATACGAAATTTTATTTAGATTCGAAATTTTATTCAAATGGAATTTTATTTAAATTCGAAATTTTATTCAAATACGGAGTTTTATTTAAATTCGAAATTTTATTCAAATAGGGAATTTTATTCAAATATGAATTTTATTCAAATACAGAATTTTATTTAAATTCGAAATTTTATTCAAATACGGAATTTCATTTAAATTAAAAATTTTATTCAAATACGGAATTTTATTTAGATTCGAAATTTCATTCAAATACAGAATTTTATTTAAATTCGAAATTTTATTCAAATACGGAATTTCATTTAAATTAAAAATTTTATTCAAATACGGAATTTTATTTAGATTCGAAATTTCATTCAAATACAGAATTTTATTTAAATTCGAAATTGTATTCAAATACGGAATTTTATTTAAATTCGAAATTTCATTCAAATACGCAATTTCATTTAAATTCGAAATTTTGTCCAAATAGGGAATTTTATTTCGATTCGAAATTTATTCAAATACGCAATTTTATTTAAATTCGAAATTTTATTCACATACGTAATTTTATATAAATTAGAAATTTTATATAAATTCAAGTTGCGTTTCAGCGATGAATAACCTAATATGTGTCAGCGCTTGGCCGTCAGAATAAATTCTCTGTTCTATTTCCATGCTCAGCATTCCGCTGACACAAGTGAATTTTCTGTCGAGTACCCGAATGCTGACGGAATCAGCTACCCCAAACTTGCGTGGGAAAGCTTGGGTGAAGCTCAGAGGTAAGGCTACGGATGTAAAGGAATCCGTGTTTGTTTTTTTCGTGTTGAATTTCGTGGGAATTGGTCACTTGATGCCTTCATGTAACATAAGTTTAGACGATGATAGAGAAAAAATGCTGAAATCATCATGTGGTTTAGTCCTGAAAGATTTTTGTTCTGGGTTCTTGATAAATTAGGTGTTGAAAGGATTTTTGAATTTCAATCCGAAGGCAGTACTCTATAATCACTAGCAGCTGTACCCATCCTTCGTTTGGGACGTGTTATCGAAGACACATTCACTTCTAAATGACCAGGTTGTACATCTTTCCCTAGCCAATGCTACTGCGTCATTGACTGGCTTGGTCAGGCACCGCCGGCCGACGGCAGGCGCATACACGTTGCGACAGGTTGCTCGGGAAAGACTTTTATCGCAAGGTCTCCCTTAAACGGCCCTTGGTAAAACTCAGCCTATAGTTAAACTCTGATATTGATGTTGACGGCGTTTGTAGTCATTTATGTTAAGTCATGGTACCAAATTTGAATGCAGTAGGCTCATCTTTGACCCTTTGGGCCCTAATTCCCAAGGGGGGGACTCCGCCCCCACTGCTATCAAGGTCGGGTTTAGATAGGCTTCGACCCCTTCCCATGGTCGGTAAGCCGAAAGGGTGTAAGCCTCTTGCCCCTAGCATTGTGGGAAACCCTCAGGCCCTCATTCCACACGGGGGTTGCCCCCATCACTACTGATTGTGCCTTATAGCCCCCATATTGTGGGTAGCCTGTTTGTAGTTACAAAAACACGTGTCCTCATTTCTGTATTCTATTCTATTGTTTTCTATTCATCTCCCTAACGTTGTTTATTGTTCTAGGGTGTTTATTGTGCTAGGGTCGTAAAGACTTGACTGCAGGGAACCTTGGCATTTGAAGTGAAGTTCACGATGTTCTCTTTATTTTTTAAAAAAAGTTCTTGTCCCCATCCTGCACAGTTGATCGTTTTTACCTCTGTAATACTGTAGCACTTCTCTCGAGCAGATATGATATTAAGCAATGCAGTGTCTGATGTGAATGTTACATGATTGTAATTACAGGCCCATCTTGTACCCATCTTGTACTGTACTCTGCAAGGTTGTGCAAAGCTGATATTGAAACCATTATATAAGCACTTAAAATCTAATCATAGAAACATTGCAAGGACAGACAAGACTCACGTATGATGAAGCGTGAAATGTGGAGATGGAAGGGAGGGCTGGTGGGTGAAGTGGGTATCATAGGGGAAGATCTGGTTAGTGAGGTTCAAGATGGTTCGGTTGTGTGGAGAGAATGGCTGATGATGGATTGGTGAAATGTACAACATAAAGGTGTGTCCACACTGTCGGACAAACATTGTTTCCATATCATAGGCGAAGGAGGCTGACGTCATAAGCGTTGAAACGATGGAAGTAGATCTGGCAACAAACACTGGTACCAGATGAGGTTGTATGCCACTGCTTTTACTCTGCTCACAAGGCAAAGACCGACAGACAATTGTTAATTGGTAACAATGTTTGTCCGCGGACATTGTTCGACCATGTGGACGCACCTTAAGAAGTGGATGACTAGGGCAGTTTAGTATTTATGCATAATTTCTGACTCACTTCAGGATCGAACCCAGATCGTTCAATGGAAGGACCACCCATGTCTTTCAGTGGAAAGACCAGACTGCTTCCAACTAGTCTGCCTAGGTAAAGCCTTAGGTACAGCAGTACTTGCTATAGTAGATTCACATCAACCATGCATTTTATGTCTAGGCTAGTCCCTTACGACACTCCCGATTGGCTGTTGATAAGCCAATCGCAGGGCTGGAGAGAGTTCACATAGGCGGGATGCATGTTCGACCTTTCCTGAGGGATGCGTCTTTCAATAGTATCCGTCAGGAGAGGTGGAACATAGATCCTACCCATGTGAACCCCTCAAGAGACTGAGAGTGTTTCCAGCCCTGCGATTGGCTCATCAACAGTCAATCAGGAGCGTCGTAAGGGATGGGCCTAGACATCAGATGCACGGTTGATGTGAATCTACTATAGTAGGTTCCAATTTCTATTATCACTTGTGTGTCCTGGCTGGCAGCAGCAGTCTGGTCTTTCATTTGAAAGACTTGGGTTCGATCCTAATGTGAGTCAAATTTATTTCTGTTCCACACTTGATTTTGTGATGATTATATACATATATTATATATATATATATATATATATATATATATATATATATATATTATATATATATATATATAAAGTAGGACCTCTGAAGATTTTCTTTCATATTGACTGATTAACAAGCCACATGTTTCACTAGGGTAGAATACCAGGGCTCTTGTTGCTGCCTTCATAACTTGATTAACAGTTGGAGAAGGCTGATTTATGAATGATTATACTTTTATACTTTTTAGCATAAAACTTGCCAGTTTTAGAAGGTTAATGCTGAGGTTAAACGTGAAACACGTAAAGGTTTATTGATTCTCTAACTTATTTTTCTTTAGTAACGAGTCAAGTTAACTCGTGTGATCTTATGTTTGATATTTGAAGCACAGATCTTGATGTTGACATTCCAGCACCAGATGAGGCCATCATTGGAGAGAGAGAGAGAGAGAGAGAGAGAGAGAGAGAGAGAGAGAGAGAGAGAGAGTTACAAGGATTAGGATGTCTGAAAGACATTACTCCATGCGAGGAGACATCATGTGGTCACTTATCTCTAGGAGCAGGTTTTAGTATTCATTCATAGTGGCCTAATGACCTTGTCTAGCTTTCTTTGAAAATCTTCCACACTGTTGCTGTTTACAATTTCTGAGAGAGAGAGAGAGAGAGAGAGAGAGAGAGAGAGAGAGAGAGAGAGAGAGTTACGTAACTTATTGGGCCAAGGTCACACTTTCATTTCTAAATCAGACTTGTGCAACTTGATTACGCCGTGCTACTTACACACACACACACACACACACACAAACACTCTCTCTCTCTCTCTCTCTCTCTCTCTCTCTCTCTCTCTCTCTCTCTCTCTCTCTCTCTCTCTCATTTAAGTAATATACCTAGTTTATAAGCCACTCGTTCTCCTTTTTGATTGTCTTATTTTCATATATTAGCTTCCTAAGCATCACATGTGTTTCTTGCGTATTTTAAATACTTTCTGCTGGAGATATTTTCCTGTTTATTGAGATATTTCGCTTGCTACTGGTTTCCAAAAATATCCGTATCCTAATTAACTTTTTTTTTAAAGTTTTTTTATTGTTATTTATTTATTTATTTTTTTTTTTGCCGAGACAGAGTCCTTGTGTTCATATTTGTTTTTATCTCACCCTGCACATATGCATTTTTAAGGACTTTTCCTCCTTTATCTGTATTTATTCCTTGGTCGTGGTTACTATATTTATTCCTTAACTTGGCTCCAGGTTTTTTTATAGCAATTATTGGCTTAGTTTTAAGTGGATTTTCAGATACGCATTCGTGCTCTTTCCACAGATACCACCGTAGGGAGGCAGTACCGTCAGTGCATCTCATGCGGTGCACTGTAGGCATTAAGGTTCTCTGGAGCATGCCTTCGGCCCCCCAGCTGCAACCTCCTTTCATTCCATTTACTGTAATTCCGTTCATATTCTCTTTCTTCCGTCTTGCCTTCCACCCTCTCTTAAGAGTTCATTCCTATTGGAACTGCAGTTGCTCCTTTCAATCCTTTCTACTGTCAGTTTCCTTACGGCGTTGACTGGCCTCGTAGAATCCAGCGCTTGGCCTAAATTCTATATTCCATGTTCCATTCTCTCCACACAAATGCTTGTAGGAAGTGTCTGATGATAATTTCACTACCAGGCAACCCTTTATTGTCACGTACTTTGACCACTTCATGCCACGTTGCCCAACTCACGTGGACGAGCGTTGTGTGGGATAAGACCTTTTTCCGGCTTGGAAAAATTTACGTAATGAGACAACACCCTCCGGTCTCCATGCTGTCCATTGCCGTGCCAGAGAGAAGAGAGAGAGAGAGAGAGAGAGAGAGAGAGAGAGAATGAATTCCACTTGGGTTCAAGACTGGACAAGACAATTTCCAATTCAAGTCTTGTTAAAGTTCGTTGAAAAATTCATATTTAATGTGAACCAGGGTAAGAGAGAAGAGAGAGAGAGAGAGAGAGAGAGAGAGAGAGAGAGAGAGAAGAGAAAATTACACTTGGGCTTTAAACTGAACAAGGCAATTTCCAATATAATTCTTTTCGAAAACGGTAGTTGAAAATATTTAATGTGAACTTTTTTTAATGTTCCTTTTTTTAAGGTGTTACTACTTCTCTGTAAACTTGAGTATATCTTAAGTTTAACCAGACCACTGAGCTGATTAACAGCAGCTCTTCTATAGAGCTGGCCCGAAGGACTAGATATTTTCACGTGGCTAGGAACCAATTAGTTACCTAGCAACGGGACCTACAGCTTATTGTGGGATCCAAACCCCATTATATCGAGAAATGAATTTCTAATCACCAGAAATAAATTCCTCTGATTCTACGTTGGCAGAGCGGAGAATCGAACTCACGACTACCACAACGGTTGGCGAGCACGCAACCCACTCATCCAACGAGGAACTTTGTTTGTGAACTCTATTGAAAATGTATCCTCAAAGACCTTGGTAATAGTGACTGGACTTTATTTTAATTATGTTTATGTAAGCTAGGTTCCGTAGGGGGCTAGTGCCGTCAGCGCACCTCACGTGGTGCTCTATAGGCATTACTTTAAGAGTTCTTTGCAGCGCCCCTTCAGCCCCTGGCTGCAACACCTTTCATTCCTTTACTGTACCTCCGTTCATATTCTCTTTCTTCTATGTTACTGTCCACCCTCTCCTAACAGTTGATTCACAGTGCAGCTGCTTTGAGGTTTTCCGCTAAAGAAACGTATTTCACTGGGTGACACGGCTTCCTCGCCCAGAAATAGATTTTTCCTACGTCAAAATCCCTTTTTTTGCTGTTAGTATCCGTGGCTGCGTTGAATGACCTCATAGGTGCCAGTGCTTGGGCTTCGTCCTGTATTCCGCATTCTGTTCTATTTTATATAAGCGATAGGATGGTCCTCCGTGTTCTCGATAATCCACAATGGATGATGCTAATAGCACCTATGGGAGACTGGGAAAATAAAAGTTATGGCAGAAACATTGAATACTAAATGACATAGTAGATTCACATCAGCCGTGCATCTGATGGCTAGGCCAGTCCCTTACGACGCTCCTGATTGGTTGTTGATGAGCCGTTCACAGGCGGGAAACTCTCAGTCTCTCGAGAGAGTTCACATATGCAGGATGTATGTTCCAGCTCTCCTGAGCGATACGTCTTTCAAAAGTATTCCCCAGGAGGGGTGGAACATGCATCCTGCCTATGTGAACTCAAGAGAGACTAGAGGGTTTCCAGCCCTGTGATTGGCTCATCAACAGCCAATCAGGAGCGTCGTAAGGGACAGGCCTAGACATTAGATGCACGGTTGATGTGAATATGCTACTATAGTACAAACCCCCCTTACAACAGCTACTGAGATGTGTTTAAAACTATTGTGAAAACATCTTCTGTAAGAGAGAAAACAATGGCGCGTTTGAAGATGAAATTGACTTTAAAATCCCACTGTAACACTCAAAGAACAGTGAATATTGTTATTCTTCTGTATGTTATGCCTTGAGCAATGTTCCTCACAGGGCATCACTCCGTAGGGGAAATAGTGCCGTCAGTGCACCTCGCATGGTGTACTGTAGGCATTACTTAAGGTTCTTTACAGCGTCCTTTCTTGCTGCAACCCATTTTCGTTCCTTTTACTGTACCTACTTTCGTATTCTCTTTCTTTTTTCTCACGTTCTGCCCTCTCCTGATAATTGATTCACAGTTTTCCTCCTGTTACGCCCTTCAGAACCGTCTTACTGTCAATTTCCGTTTCAGCGCTTTGGCCCTTAGCCAAAACTCTGTGTTCCACTCTGTTTTTATTTCTCAAATGTTTGCAGATGGTGATTTGTCAGTTGCCTGGATGTCGGTCTGGGTTGAATTGTCTTCAGGATATGGAAGGAGTTGCTTTCAAAGCAACTCTCGATATCCTGCGTTCTGAGACACACATCCTGTCACGTGTCTTGTCAGGAGCCACGTGACAGGACGCGTGTACTGAATAATTCGAAGTTGTGAGCTGTATACTACGTTTGGAAGACAGTGGCGGTCTTCTCTATATATATAATTTTCTCGTAGGCGTCGACGATGACGCCGAAGAAGACGTCACTCATCATTTATACACACACATGTGGTATATATATATATAATATATATATATATATATATATATAATATATATATATAAAATATATAATATTATATATATATATATACCATATAAACATACATACATACATACTACGTAATACACTAATCGATTGGGACCTTCCAGTAAATTGGGCTCGTGCGGTAGAACTTATTTTTAGAAAATTGGAACTTGTTAAGTAGAATGATACTATTAAAAGAATATAATGTAAAATCATTATTGCAATATGTTAATATATTAAGGCCTTAGTAAGAAAATTGTACCCTTACCGAAATAAAATTGTGGATAAACCACAAGCTTTACATTACTCTTACTAATACTTAACTTTCTATGCAAGATTGAATGCTCTCTCTCTCTCTCTCTCTCTCTCTCTCTCCTCTCTCTCTCTCTCTCTCTCTCTCTCTCCTACTTTTATTTCTTAGTTTTTAAAATTTAAAATATTTTATTGCACATTTCTTACGGCAAGTCCTTGTCAATGTAAATACACTTATATACGGAGACTTTATTAGGAACCTGAATAAAGTATAAAGTGAAAAGTCGTAAATGAAGAATACATGAGTTAGAAAGAAAAAATAGGCGACATTCTTCCTCAGTGTGAGACATGTTGTCCAGTGAAAGCATAAATTGATTGAGGAGATAAGAAGGTGCCGTATCGAATGGTCTTAACTCAAAGGTTGCTTTTATCAATTGAATTTTACATTTTTTATTCAATGATTACGATGAGGGTCCGTGGGTGACCAGGTCATGTTTACTGAGAAGACACGACGAGAGTCAAGTCATGTTACATAAATGCCCGCCCCCCCCCCCCCCCTTTTTTTTTTTTTCCCCCCCCCTTTTTTTTTTTTTAAGGTTCTCACGCCTGGCGCCACAACAGACGAGATTGCTTATTCGTCTTCAGTGACCAACTCACCCCCCGCCCCCAACTCCCGTCTATTTCCGCGAATTGCGAAGACCACCAGGTCCTGCCCTTGTTCTTATAACCAGTAACTAGGTCACCAAAGGGTTAATTGGGCGCAACACGTGACCGCCATGTAGCTACGTAACCATAATTCCCCGGAGGGAGGAAGGGAGGTTCTTTGCGGCGTCCCTTAGGCCCTTGGCTTGCAACCCTTTTCGTTCGTTTAATTGTATTCTTCCACCATTTTGCTTTCCTTAACCCTCTCCTAAACCATTGCTTTTATACCTTTGCAGTTGAAGCACTTTGAACATCTTGTGACGCCAGGTAACTCACAATCAATCAATCAATCAACTCTTTGAACATCCTCGAAGCAGCAACCCCCTTACACTGAAATTCGGAGGGATGGCATCTTCGAGAGTCGCCCCCGTCACCCGCACCCCTTTCGAGGGGAAAGGCTGAGAGATTTCGAAATATACGTACGTATTTGTGAATTTTCATTCTCATATATTTAGCTACACCCATTGTTTAATACCCAAAGCGGGGGTAGGGGGTTGGGGGGGGATTATCGTTGATGTGCTTCTCCACTGGCAGGATTCGAACCGCTGCCTGGTACAGAAACAACGATGGAGAGTGACTTTGACCACTGAGCCGCATTTGGGGATATTATATATATATATATATATATATATATATATATATATATATATATATATATAGTAATGTGTGTGTGTGTGTATACATATAGATACGTAGCGCCTCAGTGGCGTGATCGGTATGGTCTTGGCCTGCCACCTCGGTGGTCGCGAGTTCAATTCTCTGGCATTCCACTGACGGGTTAGAGATATGTATTTCTGGTGATAGAACTTCACTCTCGACGTGGTTCGGAAGTCACGTAAAGCCGTTGGTCCCGTTGCTGAATAACCACTGGTTCCATGCAACGTAAAAACACCATACAAACAAACAAACATATAGATAAGTACATATGTCTATATATGTAAAAAAACAATTGCACACTTACATCATGCATACATATGCACCGCATGCCCTTATGGATATGTCTGTATTTGTCAAGAAGGATACTTTACTAATTTTGACCTCATGTTTGGCAGTATTTTAGGTGAAATATAAACTGGGAACTCTTAATGTGGGACCAATTATTCTGAAAGCAGCGTGGTTCCTTTTCCTTTGTAAAGAATGAAGTCAGCCAAGGCCGGCAGTGACTGTACTGGGTTTTGGGTACGCTGGGTATATATATATCACTCTGTCCGGTGTTCTCGTTATCGGAGGGCACGAAGCCTTCCGTTCTCAGGAAGGTCCGAGCACGTATTAATTTTTCCTAACGTATTTTTAAAGTCTAATGTTGCACTCATCCGAAACTTGGGCAACTAAGAAGAGAGATGAGAACAGGATTGATGTGATGTGATGTGATTGATGTGATAAGGATGTTGAGATGGCAATTGCTTATAAGCAGTAAAATATACATATACACATTAAATGTCTGCTAATGCAATTTTTTTTGCTGTGATTTAAAAAAAAAGAAAACTTTTAAATAGGTTTTTGGTTTTAATTGCTATGTTAGGAAACATTTAATGCTTGTATATTTTACTGCGTATACGCATTGAGTTTGATTTCAACCTGGAAATTAAAAGGCCGAAGTTGGAGGCCGCGACTCCACACTACAATATGCTCATTCTGTGGGTGGTTAATGTGTATATATATATATATATATATATATATAATAAATAAAATACAATACGCTTCAATATTACGGATTTGTTTAGATTCCAGATGATTGGATTCACAAAGACACTTTTACGTTGGATCTGGATTCTGGAATCTAAACCATCTCGTCTTATCGAGGCCCAACACGAGTAGCGTTATTTATATATATATATCGTATAGTATGATATATATATATGATACTATATATAGAGTATGAGGCGAAATATATATATATATATATTATATATATCTATATATATATATATATATATATATATATGTATGTATGTATATATATATATATAGAGTCAAGTGTGTGAGCTATTTTGTTGATTAGCGAGAAATGTATTTTGACGAAAAGCTGGAAGACGTTTCTCTCGAGGAATATTTGGTGAAAAATGTTCCAGTCATGCAAGAAACGATAAGAGGAACTGAAGGGAAGGAACACTTGAATGAGAAATCTTCTACAATGTCAGTGAAGGTAGCAAGACTTTCGGAATGCAAAAAAAAAAAAAAAAAATTAGAAATTTTGGAGAGAAAGGTATAACCGTTTCAGCGAACCATTTTTGATGTTTGTGAAGGTGCAACATAAGAAGATAACTGGGAGATAGTTACCTGGGACGTTACAGATAACGAATGTAAGGCGTGGTTACGGTATGTATAGAGAGGACATAAGTATAGACTGATACCGAGAGTACTTCAGTGTATTTCTATGAAAAGTTCTAGGTTTGAAGTTACTCGTTTGACGAGTGGTTTACGTGCTCGCCTGCCGATTCGGTAGTACCGAGTTCGATTCCCCCTCTTGCTAGCCCTAGGAAAGCTGTTAATCAGCTCAGTGGTCTGGTAAAACTAAGATATGCTTTTTATATATATATATATAGGTTAGTAGTTGAAGTATAAAGTATGTGAAGTCGTATAATTCTATATTAGATTTTAATATACAAATTTCCTTAAGCAGCAGCAGCATTCTCTATTTGAGGAATGACCTGGGATGATAGATGAGCATTAGGCAAAGCGAAGATGATATCGCTTCGCGCATAAATCTAAATACAAAAGGTGTGGAAGGTTTAATCCACTTGTATACAAATGCGTACGCGAGCGTTTCTTCCACCAGGATCAGGTTCTTGTAACTCGGGTTACTCTCTGCAAGGGGGGCAGTGCTGCTTCTCAGTAGGCATTACTTATTTCTTATTTTTTTTTTAAAGCGACCCTTCGTCCCCCTAGCTGCAACCCCTTTCTTTCATTTTACTGTATCTCCGTTCTTATTCCTCCTTCCATCTTACCTTCCTCATCCCTCTCCTAAGAATTGGTTCATAGTGCACCTGCTTTGAGGTTTTCCTCCTGTTGCACCGTTCAAACCTTTCTACTCTGTGACCTCATAGGTCCCAGCGCTTGGTCTTTGGGCTAAATCGTATAATATCCCTATCCTGTCCATTGTATACAAATGCGTGCGTGCACGTGTCTGCCACAAGGATGATTCTATCTCGACGTTCTCGTAACTCTCGGGTTACTGGAAGTGCGTGCCCGCTCACGTGGCATTGCACCTGCTGGCTTGGTGGTGGGGTATGCTGCGTAACACGGCCGATGCCCGTGTGGTTTCTGCTTACACAACCAGCAGAGGGCATTGTTACTCGGAAGGGAACAAGGTAAACGGCCATCCTCCTCTGGTCACGGGGTACTCCACGTGCTCCGGTAAACAGCGGAGTCCCCAGACACCCACCTTTCGGGCATGCCGCTGTCAGGGGAACTCGAGGACAACAGGAAAGTGGGGGTGGGTGGGCGTTGAGACTCCCTCCCTCCCTCTTTCAGAATCAGACTCAATAAACGTGAGCTTACGTAAGCTTGAGCTGCTGGAGAAATGGTTACACAGTGAGTGCTGCCTGTTAAGAGAGAGGAAAGAATGGGGAAGAGGCGAGATTTACGGTAGGTTTGCGTCAAGTCTCTCTCTCTCTCTCTCTCTCTCTCTCTCTCTCTCTCTCTCTCTCTCTCTCTCAAAGGATTATGATAACATTAATGATGTTGATCATCAAAGTTTTTTCTTAAGTAAGAATGATGATGCGGATTATTGACTATTTTGCTCTCTCTCTCTCTCTCTCTCTCTCTCTCTGTAATAGAAACATGACATTAATAATGTTGTTGATCTTCAAACAATTTTCTTCTCATCTGTAAGTATGATGATGCGGATTATTGACTCTCTCCTCTCTCTCTCTCTCTCTCTCTCTCTCTCTCTCTCTCTGTAATAGAAACATGACATTAATAATGTTGATAATCAAACAATTTTCTTCTCATCAATAAGTATGATGATGCGGATTATTCACTCTCTTTCGAGAGAGAGTGAGTTATGGACCAATTCTATAGCTATTCACAGTTTGGCCTCATAGAGAAGTGGTCGTGCTTTTTTGATGGCACATCATAAAGCTCTGTTGAGCTAAGCAGAGTTTAGATGCTTGGTCTTTGGGTCGAAGCTAGGTTGGAGAGAGAGAGAGAGAGAGAGAGAGAGCAAAATAGTCAATGATCCGCATCATCATTCTTACTTGTTTAAGAAAAAACTGTTTGATGATCAACATCATTAATATTATCATAATCCTATGAGAGAGAGAGAGAGAAGAGAGAGAGAGAGAGAGAGAGAGAGACTACACGCGTTTCGTGATCGTCAGTCTGTTGAAATGTTTACAAACAGATCGTACATAAAGGTTTATCTTCACCAGCATCATTCTTACCTCTCACCGGTGTGAAACCACTCATAAGATGTACATCAGTTGTTATTATTATTATTATTATTATTATTCTGAAGATGAACCCTCATCATATGGAACAAGTCCACCTGAGTGGCCATTGGCTTGAAATTGAAGCTTCTGGGGAATCATGGCAATGAGAAATACAGTTGAGCTATTCTTTAAAACTGACTTTTGTATCGGTCAAATAAAGCAATTTCTTATTGTATGCCCTAGAATAACATATAAACCAATAAAATATGCTATCTCATAACAAAAAAGAACAGTCCATAATACCCTGTTCCAACCAGGAAAAATATATAGATTGCTGTGCTTACATAATACAAAAAAAAAATGTAGAATGTTGAGCTTACGTAATAGGCAATGCTTGTATTTTAAAATATGGAGTCTGGGCCTTCATGGTAGGGCAAGGGGATAGGGGTGCGTTGGAGGGCCGGGGTAGGGGAGCAGAGAAGGCTGCCCAGCCGGAGGCTATGGTGAGGTACTATTTTGTACCTTGTACGTCCGGTTTCTTTGTTTTGTTTGGTACCGTGACATTTAAGGCCTTTCCCAAGTCCTTCGGGCACAGTATTACTTAACGCCACCTAAATTGGTTGAATATAACAGCTATATTCCTATCGCCTTGGACAGTTACCGTGATAATGACCTTAGAACTGTCATGCATGACTACTTCATGTGTTACCTATGCAGGTTTATCATTGCTTTCGAAAATTGTACTTCTGCACATTTTGTTAACACCCACTGAATTGACCCTTACAGCTGTTCCAATCGCCTGCGACAGTACCATGACAATGTCCTTAGAACTATCAATCACAGTGTGTCGTGCATGATTGCCATGTGTTGCCTCTGTAACTATTATCATTTCTTTCGGAAATTGTCCGTGAGGATCTAGCTTACCTGTTTTAAGATATCATCATTGTCCCGATTACAGGAGACTAGAATTGAGAAATTGCTGAGAGAGGCTGTTACAGTATAGGAATCTGTTCTCATGCGAATACACCAGAATCCGTATATACACTGTTGTTCATTGTAAAAGCCCCTTTTCCTCTGTGGATGGCTACCATCTTCATGCGGCACGTGCCTAACTGTATTTCGATTTTGGGATTATATATTTATGTATGTGTGTACATATTTGTGTGGAGGATGATGCCTTGGATAGAAGGCAGTGGAGAAGGCGCAATCAGGCAACCGACCTCTTAATGTAGGGATAACGGTGCGAAAGAAGAAGAAAAAGAAAGAATTGTGTGTGTGTATATATATAATATTATATATATATATATGATATATAAATTAAAATATATATATAATATATATATAATATATATATATATAAATATATACATATATATATACTATATATATAATATATATATATATATATATACATATATATAATATAAATATATATATATATTTATATATATATTTATATATTATATATATTATATATAATATATTATATATTATATATAATATATATATAAAGGTTAAGCCACGAAGAAATAAACAACTGAGTTTTTTGCAAGATCTTTCAACTCAACGTCCTTTACTCAGCAAGATACAAACTGACCTTACATGAAGGAATTGACAGTAAACAAAGGAAAGGTTAAATTAACTGACAGATAGGGATTATCAAGGAGATTAGTACCTAGTATCCGGCACACCTGGAGAATGAGTAACCTTCCCAAACAAGCATAAACATGGGTACAATTTAAAAAACAAATCAGAAAGATTGTCAATCTGCTCAGATGCAAGGACAAGACAATTAAAGGATTATATAGGGCGACAGCTATTCAGAACTTTGGTAAATAAAAAACAATCACAATACATATTAAACATACATATGCAACGAAGATATCTCTAAGGCAACTAATTTGTATTTAAGCCTGTAATTATATCTTTGAGGTCATTCTTAAACATGTTACAAATACAAGGGTCTAAATGAAACAGGCCACGACTAATATTAAAATTGCAATGGGAAGTAAGTTGTATTGTGGCTGATTCCAAAAGATTTTGTGATAAGACATCTTTTGACCTTGCAATTACTGAACTACCAATCCAATTTATTCGGTGGTTGTTTTCACTTGAATGAATATTGCATTAGGTGTTTACCCAGTTTTTACAGAATATTTATGCTGGCTTAATCTTAATTCTAAGCCCTTGCTTGACTGTCCGAGATAAAATGAGGGGCAGTCCATACATGGAATTTTATATATTATGTTGCTTTTTCTGGGACCATTTTTTATTAACATTCCTTTTAGTGTGTTGTTATAGGAAAAAACAAGGTTAACCTTAAAGGCTTTTAACAATGATTTAATGGTTTCAAATCCGTTAAAATAAGGCAAACTGAGAATGTTCTTAGAATTTTCTTTCTCCGTGTTACTTACACTATAAAACTTTTTGTGGGCTATTATAACAAATATCTAATATATGTGAAGGATAACAAATCTTTCCCTATTATTTTATGTATTCAATTTCTTGATCCAAATATTGGGGACTGACCATGCGCAATACTCATAAAAACATAGAAGAAAAAATTGATATTTTGATGTTAAGATGGTGGCCTGAATAGAAATGAACATAAGTTAAGTTGTTGGATGGTTTCCTATAAATACTGAATTGAAATTGAAATGGTTCTCTATAAATCAAAACATCTAAGAAAGGGAGGCAATTGTCTTTTTCCAATTCTAGAGTAAACTTAATCGATGGTACCTGGTTATTTAATTTAGAGAGTAAATCATTTACATCAATACCAGCAGGCAGAATAGCTAAAATATCATCAACATATCTATACCACTTTACAGGAATATAAATGATGTTAGGTAAGTAGCGTTTTTCGAAGAATTCCATGTACAAGTTTGAGAGGAGTGGTGATAAAGGGTTGCCCACTGCCATGCCAAATATTTGTTGATAAAACTCACCATTGAGTATAATCTTACAATCACAAGTGCACAACTTAGTGAGTGAAATAATGTGAATTATAGGTAGAGGTAATTCATGCTGAGTTAGTTCATTACTAAGATATTTACATATATTAGATATTTGTTATAAAAAAGCCAACAAAAAGTTTTCTAGTGTAAGTAACAAGGAGAAAGAAAATTCTAAGAACATTCTCAGTTTGCCTTATTTTAACGGATTTGAAACCATTAAATCACTGTTAAAAGCTTTTAAGGTTAACCTTGTTTTTTCCTATAATAACACACTAAAAGAAATGTTAATAAAAAATGGCCTCAGAAAAAGCAACATAATATATAAAATTCCATGTATGGACTGCCCCTCATTTTATCTCGGACAGTCGAGCAAGGGCTTAGAAGTAAGATTAAGCCAGCATAAATATTCTGTAAAACTGGGCAAACATCTAAAGCCATATTCATTCATTTAAGTGAAAACAACCACCGAATAAATTGGATTTGTAGTTCAGTAATTGCAAGGTCAAAAGATGTCTTATCACGAAATCTTTTAGAAACTGCTTTAATAAAACTTACTTCCCATTGTAATTTTAATATTAGTCGTGGCCTGTTTCATTTAGACACGTGTATTTGTAACATGTTTAAGAATGACCTCAAAAATATAATTACAGACTTAAATACAAATTAGTTGCCTTAGAGATAACTTCGTTGTATATGTATGTTTAATATGTATTGTGAATATGTTTTTGTTTACCAAAGTTCTGAATAGCTGTCGCCCTATATAATCCTTTAATTGTCTTGTCCTTGCGTATGAGCAGATTGACTCAATCTTTTTGTTTTGTTTTTTAAATTGTACCCATGTTTATGCTTGTTTGGGAAGGTTACTCATTCTCCAGGTGTGCCGGATTCTAGGTACTAATCTCCTTATAATCCCTATCTGTCAGTTATACGACCTTTCTTGTACTGTCAATTCCTCATGTAAGTCAGTTTATCTGCTGAGTAAAGGTCGTTGAGTCGAAAGTTCTTGCAGAAACACCGTTGTTTATTTTTCCTTTGTGGCTTATACCTTTATTTGTGGATTTATCACGTTCCAAACTTTCATGATTCAGTTACACACACACACACACACACACACACACACCACACACATATATATATATATATATATATATATATATATATTATATATATATATACTTACACATATTTGTATTTATATATACATATGTTAAGTTTCATCATGTTCATGTCTTTGACGGTGCATCAAAGACACATACACATGTATATATATTTATATATATATATATATATATATATATATATATATATATATATATATATATATATATATAAATATATATATATATATAGTATTTGCGTTTCCAATATGCGAAATACCTAAATATTAATTCAGGGAATTATGTATGCAATATGTGAGCGCGTATCTGCTGCAGAGAGAGAGAGAGAGAGAGAGAGAGAGAGAGAGAGAGAGAGGGCTGGGGTGGGGGGGGTGGGGGGGGGGGTGGGGGGGGGGGGGGGGGGGGGGGGGGGGGGGGGGGGGGGAGGGGGGGGGGGGGGTGCGAGAGGTAACTAGTCCGTGGCAAAAGGCATTTCGGTCACGGAGGACCCAGAACGTGTTCAGGTATACTACAGTATTTTCTTTCGCGTAGGACACCTTCTTCCCTCACGTGTCACTCGTCTGCTCGTCCCTCCTTCTCGCTAATTATGTAATGAGGGAGCCTATTCTTCAAAGCGTGTGTGTGATGCTTCTATATATATATATATATATATATATATATATATATTATATATATATATATATATATATATAACATATACAATATAGTATATAGATATAATATATATATATATATACTATATATATATAACATATATATAGTATATAGATATAATATATATATATATATATATATATAATAGGTATATATATATATATATATATAATATATATATATAATAATATATACTATATATATATATAGATATATACATTGCATAAACCCAGCTTAGTCTCACATTCTCTCGCAGAAAGGGGAATATATTTCTGTTCATATCAAAGTCGTAAGGTATTTTAAAACTCGCAGAGGATAATACAACCACTCATTGAGCCCAAAGGGGTCTTGACGTGCTGCGTAGGACCCATCGTAAAATAAATTGATCAATATGGATTTCATTTTCGTGAGTACTACGTCACTATTTGAGTTTCATTTGCTTTGCTCAAGTGTTCTGTCTTTTCCATTGAGATTTATTGCTATTTTGTATCTATAGTAGTTTGTTTTTTTCCGAGAGAGAGAGCGTTGTTCAAATGTCATAGTGTGTAAAGTAAATTCAGTACGAGAGAAAGCGAATGTGCTGCTCTACTGCACCAGTTCCGAAGAGAGAGAGAGAGAGAGGATCCTACAACTGAACTCTCACTTTTACAAAGCACCTTTAGTCTGTCTGGTAAACCGTTTCATTTGATAGCAGAGCGATAAGACCTTACATTGTCCCAGGTGGGTCCTTGTATGGGTAACTTGATATTTGATTTTTTTCTCGTGTAATTTGGTTAGTTCTTGATATTTTATTTTTTTCTCGTTGGGGTTTTATGTAGTAGGTGACATGGGGCTTAGATTAAAGGTAATGAACGAAGATTCTTCTCGAATGGTCTGTGTAATTTGGTTAGTTCTGATGTTGTGTCTATATTTACAAAAGTGCCTCTAGATGATTTACTTGAATTTTTGAGTGGCCAGATGTAGTATGTGGTATCTCTCTCTCTCTCTCTCTCTCTCTCTCCACATTTGAGGTCACTGGGGCACGTGATGTTCTGAATGCAAAGTACCACATGGAAGGCATGAAATCAGTGGTCTGATGGTGACTGAGTTCACTCAGTCAAGACACCCCCTGGAAGACTGGAGCATGGCAGAAATTTACGCTATTTTTACTGGGTTGAAGCAGTACTCGGCAAGGTCTCTAGACCTTGGTACTAGGGAGACCGCAAACCGATAAAACTTTTAACAATAGACATCAAAACTAACCATATTAAACAAAATTCGAATTCAAACTATTCAGTTTGTTTATGAAGTGGACGATGTTTTTTTTACATTCGTGTTAGAAATGTTTCCTCCAAAAGGTGTGAGAATTTTTACAAGCTATTTAGATAAATTATACGAAACTGAGCCTACTAAACTAGTGATTGGTCTGATAGGGTCGTTGATTTTGTGTGTCTTGATCAAACCATACAAATAAAGGTAGGGAGGATCCTTGAGGTGCAAACTGTTTCATTAAATGATCAAAGCCCTTTAGTAGAATGGATTTAATTTTACTAAGATGGAGTCCTTTCTCATGCCCGAGTAGGTGTGCTTCTTAAAAACTGCTTTTTATTTTATGCTGGTTGGTCTCACATCTCTTTTCTATTTCGTGGAAAATTGTGGGCCATATTGGTTTGTCGTTCAGACCGGCACTTGAAATTCTCATCAGAAAATAACTGTTTAAAATGCTCTCAAGCAGAAAGTGGCAGGTTTTCGTTGTAAACTAAATTTAAACCAATTATTAACCCCACTTATTCAGTAACCGATTAGACAATCATATGGAAGGTTCAACCAGCATTCATAATTAACTATCATCAAAGTCTGTCCATCCATTCTTCGGAGAGAGAGAGAGAGAGAGAGAGAGAGAGAGAGAGAGAGAGAGAGAATACAGTAAACGCGAAAACCAATTTGGTCAATTGCCTTGCTATACTTAAGAGCATCAAACCTTCACCCAGATGGATAACAAGGTTGGTTCTCCGTGGGAGAGATAGTGTCGTCAGTGTACCTCATGCGGCGCACTGTAGGCATTACTTAAGGTTCTTTGCAGCGTGCCTTCGGCCCCTAGCTCCAACCCCTATCGTTCCTGTTACTGTGCCTCCTTTCATATTCACTTTCTCTTACTTTCCACCCTCTCCTAACACTTGATTCATTGTGCATCTGCTTTGAGGTTTTCAGACCTTTTACTGTCAATTTCCATTTCAGCGCTGAATGACCTCCTAGGTCCCAGTGCTTGGCCTTTGGCCTAAATTCTATATTCAACTCAACATGGTTGGTTAATTTAAAAAGGATATTCCTGCTTATAATTTTCGTAGATTTGGAGTACAAAAAATTAAGTTGTAATTTGTAATTCATGATTTTAGTTGGCATCACGAATTCCGTTTTTGGTTTTCTGTAAAGAAAACTATTGTGTCGGCTTTGTCTGTCCGTCCGCACTTTTTGCTGTCCACCCTCAGACCTTAGAAACCACTGAGGCTAAAAGGGCTGCAAATAGGTGTGTTGATCATCCACCCTCCAGCCATCAACATACAAAATTGCACCCCTTTAGCCTTGGTAGTTTTTTTTTTCTTTTAAAGGTTAAAGTTAGCCATAACCATGCGTCTGGCAACGATATAGGACATGCCACCACCGGACTGTGGTCAAAGTTTCATGGGCCGCGGCTCATACAGCAACGTACCGAGACCACCGAAAGATAAATTAACAGAAAACTTGTTTTTACTAGTAATTACTCCCAGTAATGGAATTAGCACGTCACGAGTTTTTTTGTTTAGATTTTTAATTTTTTTTTCTTTTACGGAATTAGCACAACGACACGAGTTTTTTTTTAATTTTTATTTTTTACGGAATTCGCACAGCGTCACGATTTTTTAAATTTTATTTCTGTTTTTACGGAGCTAGCACGACACGAGTTTTTATTTTTTATTTTTTTATTTTTTATGGAATTAGCACGTCACGAGTTTTTTTTATGGAATTAGCACGTCACGAGTTTTTTTTTTTTTTTTTTTTTATTTTTTTTTTTTTTTTTTACGGAATTAGCACGTCACGAGTTTTTCTTATTTTTATTTTTTTTTTTCGGAATTAGCACAACGACACGAGATTTAAAAAAATAGTTTTTACGGAATTAGGATAACGTCACGAGCTTTTTATTTAATTATTTGTTTATTTATTTTTTTACGGAATTAGGTAGCACAACGACACGAGTTTTTTTTTTTTTTTTTTTTTTTAAATAGCACAACGACACGAGGTTTTTTTTTTTTTCTTTTCCACGGAATTAGCATAATACGTCACGGAAGTTCGTTTTTCTTTTTTTTCCTTTTTTTTTTCAACGTAGCTGCTCCTCATTAACGGGAACCGAAAGTAATAGGTTAAGCTCGAGTGAATGAAATAGTGCAGCGTGATGGCGACGTCGAACGAGAAAATGCTGCCACTAACGAGAACCGGCAGCAGTGTCACGAGCGAGAGTATGATTCGGGGACGACACAAGTATATTTCCATGCTTTTGGTTGGTCGGGGTCGGTCTGGTGAGTCATTGGGTCCCCGGGTAGAGGGGGGGGGGGGGGGGGGGGTGGGGGGGGGGGGGGGAGAAAGTCACGTGGCATCGGCGCGCGTTTTAGACACGAGAGCGTCTCATGCATGAAATGAAAGATGTGCTTGTTGTTGGATGCTTGAGTCAGTCAGTCGTTCATAATTTTGCTGTTGAGACTTAAGAGAATTACTGTTGTTAGACTTTTCTGTGTTTTATAAGCGTGGATATGCGCACAGATTCTTATACATTGCAAAGATGAAGTCATATGATAAGCATTTTATAGAAAAGAATGCATTTTAGTCATTCACAGTTTTAACATTATGATATTTAAAATTTTCTGTGTTATAAGCGTGGATATGCGCACAGATTCTTATACATTGCAAAGATGAAGTCATATGATAAGCATTTCTATAGAAAAGAATGCATTTTAATCATTTACAGTTTTAACATTATGATATTTTTAAAATTTTATTTATATTTGCCTTTGGTAAGTGTGATCTTTTTCTTGGGGGCCCTTGCTCCATATGAATAGGGTTCATCTTCAGAATAATAATAGTAATAATAATAATTTTTATTTCACCGAAACTAGTACTACTAGAATTTTAACACCAAAAATAGTGCTCAAATGTCGAAACCAGTACTTCTAGTACTAAAATCCCGAAACTATTACTAAAACACCATAAATAAATAGTACTAGAACACCGAAACTAGTCTTGTGAGTGAACACATTAGTTATGGAGTGTCAGTAAAACGAATTAAATACGATTGCCATGGCAACACTGTTACATTTGGCGTCGTTATGGCAATGCTGATTCGAATAAAAGTAGTACTAGAATGCTTCGCATAGTCATTCAGTAATAGCGCATCGATTCCAGTGCGAATTTGCGGTATTGGTAATACATTATACCTCTGAATAACTCGCACTGAAGAAAATACTAGG
>NC_087210.1:86763787-86898787 GCF_015104395.2 Macrobrachium nipponense | reverse complement strand
AAGTGTCCCATTGGCTGCCTTTGTCGAGGTGATGTGAATTCAAACGCTCATACCCTTTATGAGCCAAGTTGAAAGGTCATAAATATTAACTGAATGCTTTTACTCACTGTGGAATGTTAGTCTTGATGTTTCCTCAAGTGAAGACCCGTGAATATGTGCCACCAGTTGTTTCAGTGAGTGAATTAACCTAAAAAAGAAAAAAAAGCAATTTTACCGCAAGAGTAAAGCCAGAGATAGGAAGATGCTAAAACTCATAACGAATTAAAAATAAGTAAGTCAGTACAATTAAAATTGAAGAATCAAAAATTATTATTATTATTATTATTATTATCATTATCATTATCATTATCATTATCATTATCATTATTTTTTTTTTCTTGCTCTATCACAGTCCTCCAATTCGACAAGGTGGTATTTACACAAAAAGGCAAAGTAACGAGAACTGAAGGGATAAAGCTACCAGATGGGAGCAACATCAAACACATAGATGAGACAGGATACAAATACCTGGGAATAATGGAAGGAGGGGATATAAAACACCAAGAGATGAAGGACATGATCAGGAAAGAATATATGCAGAGACTCAAGGCGATACTCAAGTCAAAACTCAACGCCGGAAATATGATAAAAGGCATAAACACATGGGCAGTGCCAGTAATCAGATACAGTGCAGGGATAGTGGAATGGACAAAGGCAGAACTCCGCAGCATAGATCAGAAAACCAGGAAACACATGACAGTACACAAAGCAACACACCCAAGAGCAAATACGGACAGACTATACATAACACGAAAGGAAGGAGGGAGAGGACTACTAAGTACAGAGGACTGCGTTCAACAGCGAGATAAACAGAGCACTGGGGGCAATAATCTGAAAACCAGTGAAAACGCGTGGGCCATAAAGAGTGCATGGGAAGAATGGACTAATAAAGTAGACGAAGACCCAGAAATATGCAGACAGGAGAATGACAGACAGAACAGGGGACTGTCACAACAAACCAATGCACGGACAATACATGAGGCAGACTAAAGAACTAGCCAGCGATGACACGTGGTAATGGCTACTGATGGGAGAGCTCAAGATGGAAACTGAAGGAATGATAACAGCGGCACAAGATCAGGCCCTAAGAACTAGATATGTCCAAAGAACGATAGACGGAAATAACATCTCTCCCATATGTAGGAAGTGCAATACACAAAAATGAAGCCCATAAACCAACCATAGCAAGCGAATGCCCGGCACTTGCACAGAACCAGTACAAAAAGAGGCATGATTCAGTAGCAAAAGCCCTCCACTGGAGCCTGTGCAAGAAACACCAGCTACCTTGCAGTAAGAAGTGGTAAGAGCACCAACCTGAGGGAGTGATAGAAAACGATCACGCAAAGATCCTCTGGGACTATGGTATCAGAACGGATAGGGTGATACGTGAAATAGACCAGACGTGACGTTGATTGGCAAAGTCAAGAAGAAAGTATCACTCATTGATGTCGCAATACCATGGGACACCAGAGTTGAAGAGAAAGAGATGGAAAAAAGGGATAAGGTAGTATTAAGATATGAAAAATAGAATAAGAAGGATATGGGATATGTCAGTGGAAATCGTACCCATAATCATAGGAGCACTAGGCACGATCCCAGATCCCTGAAAAGGAATCTAGAAAAACTAGAGGCTGAAGTAGCTCCAGGACCTCCATGTCAGAAGAAAGTGTGATCCTAGAAAACGGCGTCACATACGTTAAAAGACAAAAAAGTGATGGACCTCTTATTATTATTATTATTATTATTATTATTATTATTTTATTATTCTGGAAGAAGACCTTCATTAATACAGGTTTTATTGAAAATAATGGCTATTCGGCCGCGTTTATTTTGTATAAAGGTTTCTCTATTCTTTAGGAGAAAAGTCAGTGATAAGAAGAATAGAGAAAACTTCTATACAAAATAACCGCGGCTGTAACGGCTATTACCAATAAAACCTGTATTATTATCATTATTATTATTATTATTATTATTATTATTATTATTATTATTATTATTATTATTATTATTATTGAACCGTATTCATATCGAACAATCCCACCACAGGACCCACTGAGATGCAATTCAAGCTTCCAAATGAGATAGCGTCCATTTGAAGGAAGTTACAGAAGACAATAAGATATGCAGAAAGACGAGATCAGTTAACAGAGAACAAAGATAAATGAACAAAGTAATAATTAGATAAAAGCGTTAATAAACGGGGAGAATTGCTCTTAGGGTGGTAATGTATTGCCTCTTCGGTATGCACTGTTGCCCTGCATACTGAATTACACACTCTCTCTCTCTCTCTCACTCCCAAAACCCCCGCCCCCTCTCTCTCTCTCTCTTTTAAGCTGTTCGTACCAAGGACGTTGGCTTGGCGCTCCAAAAGGTGACAGGGGACGAATCGACCGACTGCGGGGATCTTGACGTTATGTAAACTTTTAAGAGTTTGTACCACATCTCTCTCTCTCTCTCTTCTCTCTCTCTCTCTCTTAAATTAGTTTTCATTGAATTTGTACTGTATACTGCAATGTGCCTTGTTTGATTTCTTGGAAAATTCCCTCACATCGGAGTAAATGGCTTGGCGTTATGTAACTTGGAGCGGATGATTTTGCTGTATATACTGTATTCTGTAGGTACGGTAAAGTGTGTAAGATCATATATGTATATATACACTTATGTATATGTGTGTATATATATATATATATATATATAAATATATTATATATATATATATATATATATATATATATATATATATATATATATATATATATATATATATATATATATGTATATATATATATATATATATATATATATATATATATATATATATATATATAAATATATATATATATTTATATATATATATATGCCGGTAGTGGTTACTACTCACTCACAGCCGTAAGGTAACGTGCACCGATTTGGAGGCTGTAATTTAGGGAATAGAATGATCTAATTTTAATCTCACCTTGCTGAATGTTCTCACTCTGGAATTATCTAAAAGGTTATAATTTTGGGAGAAATTAAATTGATGTGTCCTTGTGTGTTTATTCTTTGCTAGGAGTTCTTATAAATTTTCCACCTTCTAGGCTCTTGGACTAATAAAACTTATTTCTTTGAAAGGCATTTTGTTGCAATTACGAGTTAGTAGGCACGAGGGAATTTTACTGACTACGTCAGTCACTTATCACTCTGTCTATTGATTTGCACACCACACCTTGCGCTTATTCTTCTTCTCTGGATTCTTCTTTCTGGCTTCTCTCTGTGTCTTTCTTCTCTGTTTGGCTGCTGCGCCACTCTTCTCTCTGCACTCGTTCTTCCCCTTTCTCCCCTCTGTCGTTCTCCCCCTTTCTCCCCTCTGTCGTTTTCTTTTCTCTTCTGTCTTTCTCTCTCTCTGTCTGGCCTTTTTATTAGGATAATATCTTCTTAGCACGCCTTTGGATTTTTGGATTTTAACTGGTTGTGGCATCTTCTGAAAGACTTCTTGTGTCTTAGTGGCTACAGACTTTATACAAAACCGCCTTCCTGTCATTTCTTCTACACTGATTCGTAGGCTCTAAATTAGGAAACGCCTCCTGCTTGATGCCTTGGCTTTTTGGGGGTGTATCCCTGGGTCAATCTCATTGGTCATTCGCTGAGACACATTTTCTGGGGTGTCCCACTATCTGGCTCTGCTTCTTGATTCGTCGAAATCCATAGGTCTACCTTTGGGAATGGGAGGAGCTCTCGAGTTTAACACTTTCCCTCTTTTAAACAAGGGATCATATAGAATTCCTTTCTAACGTATGCCAGATGGCTCTCTCTGACCTGTCACACGAAGGGAACGCCGATTAATCATGGGAAGTAAGCTGATGTGGGCGTTAATGAGGTGTGACGATGGGTTTTCGGAGTTCCAACCTCTCGGAGTGGTCTGGGAAATATCTTTGCCGGTCACTTAACCTTTGGTACTTTGGGTGACAGAGGGTTTTCGGCTTGTGTAAAACGATCCTTTTCTTAAACAATTATTTTGTCCTGTTTCCCTCTTTTTTTTCTTATCCGTGCCATCACTAAATTCTTTATAAGTTAATGCCTTTTTGGAATAATGTCCTTAATTCTTTAACGACACTGTAACAACATATTATATATTATTATATACATATATATATATATATATAAATAATATATATATATATATATGTTTATATATATATATATATATATATATGATATATATATGTCAGATAATACGTTATTTATGTTCTCCTGTGGATTGTGTGGACGTTACATAAATAAATATTTTTACAAAATTATATATATAATTTTTTTTTTATTTATTTAATCATTCTGAATAAATAAACAAATGATTAAATAAATTACACATACATATATAATATAATATACAATTATTTAATGTAATTATTTATTTAATCAATCCAGGCAATCCATTGGCGAACACAGATAACGCAGTAGTCGTTGACATGGGGTTCATAACTCTTTCCAGAATGGGGGGACTTCCTTTCATTGTGTTTCCTAACTCATTAATCTGACAGTTTGATTTCGTCTGTCTAATCACATGGAATCCTTTGAAGGTTCTTCGTAGCGTCCTTTTCTGCCCCTAGTAAGCGCCTCAGTGGCGTGGTCGGTATGGTGTTGCCCTTCCACCTCGGTGGCTGCGAGTCCGATTCTCAGGCATTCCACTGAGAGGTGAGAGATGTGTATTTCTGGCGATAGAAGTTCACTCTCGACGTGGTTCGGAAGTTACGTCAAGCCGTTGGTCCCGGTGCTGAATAAACGTTACTGGTTCCATGCAACGTAAAAATACCATACAGACAGACAGACTATCTGCCCCTAGCTGCAACCCCTTTCATTCTTTTTACTGTACTTCCGTTTCATATCCTCTGTCTTCCATCTTAACTTTCCATCCTCTCCTCATCAGCTGATTCATTTTGCAACAGCGAGGTCTTCCGCTCGTTACACCCTGGCCTTTGGCTTAAATATTTTTTCATTCCAATTCTAGTTCCCTGTGTTCGGCAAAGTTCTCTCTCTCTCTCTCTCTCTCTCTCTCTCTCTCTCTCTCTCTCTCTCTCTCTCTCTCTTTTCTTGCAGTCACTATCAATATTTTATTTTAATGTTATTTTGAGGATGCCTTCAATTTATGTTTATTCGTTATAGTCACTATCCATTTTTTAAATTTTTTTTGAGAATGTATCAATTTTTTATTTATATATATTTTTTTTGAGGATACCTCCAAGTTTCATTCATTCTTGGAGTCGTTATCCATTTTTGAAGAACTGCTTGACAGTTCATTTATATTTTGTTTGTGATTATGAATTTGATTGGTGTTATGACGATAGAAGGTGCTTCATGGCGCATCTTGTATGTGTGTAAGGTGAAACCCCCGTTTCTTGTATTGTGGGGTGGGCTGGAAATTGTGGAAAAGGTGTACAGAGGAAAGAGAGCAAAGGAAAATTAAAAGCCGGAGAGAGAGAGAGAGAGAGAGAGAGAGAGAGAGAGAGAGAGAGAGAGAGAGAGAGAGAGAGAGAGTGTTAGTTAGTTCAGAGTTAAGTGGCGTAACTGTAATTTTTGTTCAGTTTTGTTCAGCTTTAATTGACAACCTGACCTCGGAGCAGATTTGAATGAATAAATATAGAGTATGCACACAAATTATGTATATATATGTGTGTGTGTGTGTGTGGTGGGTGGGGGGGGGGGGGCGGGGGGTGGGGGGGGGTGGGGGGGGGTGGGTGTGGGGTTGTGGGGGGGGGGGGGGGGGGGGGGTGGGGGGGGGGGGGGGGGGGAGGCAGCAATCAGATTGGTTTAAGTAGTAAGCCATCATCGTGTTCCCGCAAAATAATCGGATTTGAAAAAAGTTGACTTGTCACTAATGAGGGCAGGACCGAGACACCTGTATTTGCACCTGTCAGGGTGCAAATTCTTGTGGTTTCCAATTGTGTATGTTCGTATGTAGTACTGTCTTGCCAGCATATACGTATATACTGGGAATCTTGACCACTTTGAATCAGTCCTCTGAAGATGGCTTATCACTAAAGCAGACACAGGTCAGGATTTACAATTTCTTTTTTTTATTTCTTCCCTGTGCTCCTATGTATATGTATAATGTGCATATACATTTATATATATGTGTGTACATGTGCATACATATATGTGTTAGGTATGCACATATATATATATATTATATATATATCCATATATATATATATATATATGTATATATACACGCACGTTGTGTATATAATATAAGTTTCTGTGTTTGTGTAAGAGAGAGAGAGAGAGAGAGAGAGAGAGAGAGAGAGTTTGTTATATCACGCTTGAAATACGCTGTATAACTATCATGCATTATACACATACCATCATAAAGTTATTTTCGGAATTACTGCCTACGCCGGTCAATATTGAAACAAATTCCTTTATAAAAAATAAGTCCAAAATTGGCACAGAAGTCCAAACGTACCCTTATAGAAACACGTTTTGCGCGCGCGCTTTTACGTAAGCGGGGTCATACAGTCTTGCTTGTACTACAACCCCCTCCCCTTCCCCCCCTTAAAGCATTCCAATTTGCGTAACCGATACTTACTTTCTGTAATTTTGTGTGACAGATCAACCTCAGAATAACTTTCGTACAGATTCAGAACATGTTTCGAAATTTACTTTTTAGATTCTATCTCTCGATTTAGATTTTCCACGCTTAGAGAGAGAGAGAGAGAGAGAGAGAGAGAGAGAGAGAGAGAGAGAGAGAGATTGCCTGGGCGACACGTGCGCTGAATTATTTTTTTGTTACCTAGTAAGGTTTCTTTAAACCTTTCTCCTCCTCGCTCTCTCTCTTCTCCTCTCGTCTCGTCTCTCTCTCCTCTCTCTCTCTCTCTCTTCTCTCTCTCTCTCTCTCCTTGCATGCTTTTAAAAGGACCAAATTATTAAGCCTGATAGGAACAGCGTTCAGATGTTTTTTGTTTTGTTTTTTTCTTTTTATTCTTAAGGAACAGACGAGAAGTGTCATTGTGTACAAGAAGGCTTCATTATGCCTCGTTCATAGGCAGAAGTGAAAGTCTGAAAACGGTTTACTTTTCCTGACGTTTTCCTGCCCCCCCCCTTTTTTTTTTTGTCTTTCTTTTTTAAGGACTTTCCTGACACTTCATTTTCTTGACTCTTTCATGACTTTCCTGACTCGTTCTTGGATCTTTTCATGACTCTTTCCTGACACTCTAATGAATTTCATGACTCCTGGCCTTCCTGACTCTTATGACTCTGTAATGAATCTTTCCTGACTCTTTACTGACTCTTTAATGACTCTTTAATGACTCTTCAATGACTTTTCTGACTCCTAATACCCATCTGACTCTTCCATTACTCCTAACTTTTATGACTGATGACTCTTCAATGACTCTTTCCTGTCACGTTTAATTGCTCTTTCCTGACTCTTTTGACTCGCTAATGACTCGTTCCTGACCCTTTAATGACCTTCCTGACTCCTGAACGACTCTCAGGACTCAACTGACTCATTCAACACTGGGAAATTCAGTGCCTTTTTTTTTTGTCAATTCTAAAGGTTCTATATGTTCAGTAATGTTAGTTACTATGTTATCTACCATTCAGTCTTCAATGCTGTTTATCGTTCGCGGGGTTAAAGCAGATTTTTTTTTTATGTAATAACGCTTTTAGTTTTTTTCTTTTTTTACGGGATTAAAAGTTTTTTTTTTTTTTTTTTTTTTACGGGATTAAAATGGGGAAGTAAAATTTCACCGCTGGATTTACGTAAGCGACTTGACAATACCGGAACGTTCTACATCATTACGAGCTGCTCGCTATTGATTTTGAGACGACGTTCTCTCTCTCTCTCTCTCTCTCTCTCTCTTTCTCTTGTGACATAACCACATGCGCTTACAAAGACATCAACAGCCGCTTCTTTTCGTGTTTCAGACTGATGATAATGAACAGTTTGACGATCAAATTTTTAGTAAGCCCCCCCCCCTCCCCTCTCCTCTCTCAATCCCTCCTGCTCCTCTCTCTCTCTCTCTCTCTCTCTCTCTCTCTCTCTCTCTCTGATAACAGCGAACAGTTTGTCTAACAGAATTCAGTATGATCTTTCTTTGCTGGAAAATTGATATATTAATGAACCGGATGTTTCAAATCTGTCACTACGTAACATAGAGGAACAGGTAGGCAGGCAGTAACTCTATTATATATAACTATCCCACATTGGTAGTTGGGCTTCATTTTGTAAGGGGGGTGTAAGTGTGTGTATATATATATATATATATATATATATATATATATATATATATATAATATATATATAGTTATAGTGCGGCACAGTGTTGTTATTCCTAAAGGCAATAGCTTATAAAGAAATTTAAAGAAAGAAGGCACGGAAAATAAGAGAGAAAAAGGCACGAAACGGATAATGATTTTCCTTAGAGAAGGGATTTTGTTACTCCAAACATTAAGCTTTTAGCCCTCAGACATCTGGCTTTCATCTCCCCCAAAAAACCTCTGTCCGTACCAGCGATTAGTGACCAACAGGAGATTATGGGCGACGAGCGATATCTACCAGGCATATTCGAGAAATTGGAAACTACTCTCATTAGCGCCTATGACTAATCGCCGTTTCCTTCGTGAACAGGTCAGAGAGAGCCATCTGGGATACGTTAAAAAGGAATTCTATGACCCGTTGTTAGAAAGCGGGAAGTACCAAACTCTTCAGAGCTCCACCTTTCCAAAGATAGGCCTCTAGTATCGACGAATCAAAAGCCATGAGTGTTGGTCATAAGACAGCCCAAAAGGGGTATCAACGAATGACCTATGAGGTTACCAAATGGATACACCCCCAAGAAGCCAGGACATCAAGAAGGAGGCGTATACAAATTCAAAGCCTACGAATCATTGTAGAAGACATGACAGGAAGGCGGTCTTGTATGAAGTTAGCAGCCATTCAGACACAAGAAGTCTTTTAGAAGAGGCCACACCCAGTCGGAATTCAAAAATCTAAAGGCGGTGCTAAGGAGATTTCATCCTAACAAAAAGGCAAGACAGAGAGAGAGGAAAGCAGAGAAAAAAGGGGAACAGAGAAGTCAAGAGAAGATAACGACAAAGAGGGGAACGAGGGGAGAACCAGTGGCTCAGCAACAGAGAGGAGAGAGAGAAAGACAGAAGAATCCCGAGAAGAAGAACAGGTGCAAAAGTGTGGTGTGCGAATCAATCAAAGACAGTGATAAGTGACAATCAATACTCAGTAAAATTCCCTCGTGCCTATAGACTCGTAATTGCAACAAGTGCCAATTAAGTTTTATCAGTCCAAAAGCCCAGTAACTCAGAAGGTGGAAAAACTTTTGTAAGAACCCCGAACAAGGGATAAAGAAATAAGCTCACATTAATTTTCATTTCATCTAAATTAGAACCCTTTTTAGCTAATTCAGCAGGGTAAGAAAATTTATATAAGTCTAATTCTCCAAAGTACAGCCTCCAAGTCGGCGCACGTTACCTTAGAGCTGTGTGCAAATAGTAAGTACCGCCACACAATATAGATATATATATATAATATTATATATACTATAATATATATATATATATTTAATATATAATATAATATATATATATATATATATAATATATTAATATATATATATATATATATAATATATATATATATATATATAACTATATATATATATACACGTACATTCCAATGGGGATATAATTATATAGTATGTGTGGTATGTATATATATATAATATATATGTATAATAATATATAATTATTATATATATATATATATATATATATATATATAGATATATATATATATACTATATATATATATATATATATATATATATATATATACATATATATAACATATACTTATTATACATATATATACACACGTACATTCCAATGGGGATAGAATTATAATATATATATATATAGTATATATATATATATTTTTTTTTTTTTTTTTCATTCTACTTTTGTTTAATGAATAATAAATACCACAATTCCTACTTTTTTTTTTATCCACAATGCCTGGAATTTTAATTTAATGCTGGATTGGGTATTACTCAGGTAAGGTCACTTGTTTACTAAAACATCTGACAGTTCCATTTATTTAGATGTAAAAAAAATGTAAATAAAATCGTCATTTAATAAGGAACTCGCTGAGAGTTCTCCGTAGAGTGGGTGGGTGGGGGATAGTGTCGTCAGTGTACCTCACGGGGTGCACTGTATGCATTACTTAGGTTGGCTCTCTGCAGCGCCCCTTCGACCCCTAGCTGCAACCCCTTTCATTCCTTTTACTGTACCTCCGTTCATATTCTCTTTCTTTCAACTGACATTTCACCCTCTCCTAACAAATATTTCTTAGTGTAACTAACTCGGTTTCCCTTTCGGCTCTGATTGACCTCATAGGTGCCACGCCTCGCTTGGCCTTGCCCTGATTTTCGTATTCCATTCCATTCCGCTCCGCTCCGCACTAAGAGCCTGATATCATCTTCGTTTCTGATAAAGGAGTGGTAGAATTTCCTTTTTATGTGAAATGTCTCACTTCATGGGAACCAGCTGGCTATTATTATCATTATTATTATTATTATTATTATTATTATTATTATTATTATTATTATTTTGGTAGAAGACCCTCTTTAGGCAAATACTGTTAAAAAGAATGGCAGAATTAAGCGAGTTGGTTTTATATATTGTTTTTTCTATTTTTCCTTACAATTCGCTTCTCAGGCTCAGCGATGTTTCTGAGTAACTGACCAATATTCATATTGGGAATTTTCAAAAATCATAAATGCTGAAGGTAATCTTTTATTGGAACAGGATATCAGGTCCAGGTCATGCAGGGGTCGTCGTCAGTGCTTATTATTGATTATTACTATTATTATTATTATTATTATTATTATTATTATTATTATTATTATTATTATTTGAAGGTAGGAGACCCTCTCTCAAACATGTTTTGTTAAGATGATGGCAGCATCAGTGGAATTGTTTTATATATGGTCCTTTTCAATTCTTCTTCTTATTATTCTCTTCTCAATCAGGGCTGATAGGTTTGCTAATAGCTGGCCGATGTTTCATATCTCGGTGAAAAGAAATGTTTTCTAAAAATAATAATTTATTGATATAGAAACAAATTGGTTAACAAATCTTAGTCTAAGGGTGTAACGGAATTCCAACGTTTCCAACCGTATCATCGGTTCATTTCAAGGAAACGGTGAGCTTGAACTGATTGAAATGGGGTCGTTCGGCGGTATTTATTGTGTCCCAGGTGCTCTGTCTGATGGGCGCTGCATTTTCATTGGTTGAACAGAGGATTAAGTCCCTGAGTCAGCCGTCTTGCAGAGGTGGAAGCTCGCACTGCTCTTCTCGTGCGGACGCTGGAGACTGGGAGCGTAGTATTGGGAAGGTCATTGCCGATAGACGGGGGCACCTGATTGGCCCGTTCGATCGGCTCTATGGTGCTGGCGGGCGGCGCCCTTACGTGCCACCGTCGGGAGGAGTGAAGTCTCTTGGGGTGGTGGTTGAGGCTGGGTCTCTTCCCCCGATGATGTAGGGCCTCCAAGAGGCGGAGGCGACGGTGGTCTGCTGCCTTATCGATAATTCTGATATTAGGAATAATGTCATTCCTAATTATCCTGGTATTGTGGACGTTTTTGGCATGATTATGGATGGCGCCTTCCTGAGCGTGGCAGGATATCCTCTTCGAAAATCGCATAGTCGTCATACCAATGTAAGCGCCGGGGCATTCCCGGACAGGGCATTTGTACTGGTAGACAACGTTAGTTTTTCTTGAGAGGGTCCTGCAACACGGGGGTGGGGGCTGGATTGTTTTCATAATCAGGCAAGAGCAAGAAGACCAGTGGCCTGATTATGAAAAACAATCCAGCCCCCGTGTTGCGGACCCTCTCAAGAAAACTAACGTTGTCTACCAGTACAAATGCCCTGTCCGGGAATGCCCCGGCAGCTTACATTGGTATGACGACTATGCGATTTTCGAAGAGGATATCCTGCCACGCTCAGGAAAGGCGCCATCCATATCATGCCAAAAACGTCCACAATACCAGGATAATTAGGAATGACATTATTCCTAATATCGGAAATTATCGATTATAAGGCAGCAGACCACCGTCGCCTCCGCCTCTTGGAGGCCCTACACATACGGGAAGGAGAGACCCAGCTCAACACCCACCCAAGAGACTTCACTCCTCCCGACGGTGGCACGAAGGGCGCCGCCGCCAGCACCATAGAGCCGATCGAAACGGGCCAATCAGGTGCCCCCGTCTATCGGCAATGACCTTCCCCCAATACTACGCTCCCAGTCTCCAGCGTCCGCACGAGAAGAGCAGTGCGAGCTTCCACCTCTGCAAGACGGCTTGACTCAGGGACTTAATCCTCTGTTCAACCAATGAAAATGCAGCGCCCATCAGGACAGAGCACCTGGGACACAAATAAATACCGCCGAACGAACCCATTTCAATCAGTTCAAGCTCACCTTTCCTTGAAAATGAACGGATGATACGGTTGAAACGTTGGAATTCCGTTACACCCTTAGACTAAGATTTGTTAACCACTTTTGTTTATCATATCATAAATTATATTTTAGAAAACTTTCTTTCACCGAGATATGAACATCGGCCAGCTATTAGCAAATATCAGCCCTGATGAGAGAATAATAAGAAGAATTGAAAAGACCATATATCAAAAATCAATTCCACTGATGCTGCCATCATCTTTAACAAAACATAATTATTATTATTATTATTATTCTGGTAACAGACCTTCTTTCAAACATGTTTTATTAAAATAATGGCAGAATTCACAGAATTGATTTGATATGAAATTCTTACAATTCTCCTTATGTTTTGTCTTTCTGACGATGAATATTGGACAGCTGTTTTATAAAACCAGCGTGCCAGAAAGACAAATCATAAGGAGAATTGAAAGAATTTTAATTTATATAAAATCTATTCTGTGAATTCTGCCATTTTTTAAAATAAAATTATTATTATGATACTACTACGAAGAGTAGTGGGACAGTGAGTCGCCCTGGAAGATCCCTCCCTTGATATTACAATCTGCCAGTCTTATTCCAGAGCTTGTAAGTATTGTACTATTCCAGTTGCGCATTGAATTTATTATTATTATTATTATTATTTATTATTAATTATTATTATTATTAAAAAATCCTCATAGTAGCGCGAGTCGTTCAAATGGAGAAACAAGCCCACAGTTATGTAAATGTACATATATTTAAATTTAAAACTTTATGGATAGCTTTCGGGAACCGAACAGATTCCCGAAAGCTATCCTTGAAGTTTTTAAATTTAAATATATGTAGATTTACATAGCTGTGGGTTTGTTTCTCCATTATTATTATTATTATTATTATTATTATTATTATTATTATTATTATTATTATTATTATTATTATTGTTACACATTGTCCTCAATTACTGAAACGTCACCTGCCTCTGATCAGTGAAGCATTTAATAATTCTCTCTCTCTCTCTCTCTCTCTCTCTCTCTCTCTCTCTCTCTCTCTCTCTCTCTCTCAAGAGAAGGTTCGCAAGTACGAGAAAAGTTTATCACTTATCATTTGACGTAACTGAGTGTGGCGTTAATTTTCCGTCTGTCTGGCTTATACAAATTTCTGGTGTCAAACGATTGTTGTCGATCGCTTTATATTCTGATTGATGGGAAAAGTAACAGAAATAGCTGGGATGGAAAGACAGACATCTCATTGTCACATTTCTCGAGCGTTCTGTTGTTTGTTGTCCGAATTTTAACCGTTAAAAGTTCTGAAATGATTTGAATCGTGTTGCGAATGAAGTAACGATGAATAAATGTTAGTTTACGTAAGTACCTGGCATCAGTTTTTTTTTCTCCACATTAGTGTGACTCCCTGTTAATTCAGTATAGGTTCCGTTGCTGGCATAAGGCCCTTTCACTTCTTTCACTTTAGTGTTTCTGTTTGGTAAGAAAAACCTAAATAATAATAATAAAAAAATAAATAGATAAAAAAATAGGTCAAGGTGTTGTGTGTGCAGTCGGCCTTATTAGAGTATTAACCTTCGCCGCTGCTGCTCCTTGAAGCAACACGCACGGCGATGTTCCCCTTGATGCTCCCTGGATTCTCCCTGGATGTTTTTCTTGATGTTCTTGATGTTACCGTGGATGATACACGGGATGTGCCCTTTGTGTTCTCTTGATGTTACTTGATGTTCCCTGGGTATATATTATTATATATTATATATATATATATATATATATATATATATATATATATATATATATGAAAGAACGCCTATATTACACACACACACACACACACATATATATATATGTGTGTGTGTGTGTGTGTGTGTAATATGGGCGTTCTTTCATAGTTCAATATGTTTATGCACGTACATGGAAATTTATACAGACTTAGCATTCCAATTTTATACATATGTAATAATATTTAGGCACCTAAAGATAAGCAGTTACTTTTACATTTATATTCCCGATAAATGACTTCGTTATTGTTCAAGTGTATTAGTAAACTTCAGAATTGGAGAGCCACGTGCCTTGTACGTAAGACTCCGTATTGCCAAGAATCCGTCTCACAGTCGCTTATGGAAAGCTAATAATAATACCTTCCCCCCTTGAAGAAGTCGTTCTGCTGCTGGCCAGTTTATTGCTCACTTGACTGATCCTTCGAAGTTGCCACAGGAACGGCGCCAGTGGCAACTGGGTGTTGCCAGGGAAACCTGTGTGAGTTCATTTAGACGTATCTCGCTTTAGACTAAATGGAGGAACCCCCTATGAGTGAGCAGTTTCCTCAGTGCAACTCAAACGGTGCACTATTTACATTAATTCAAGATTCTTTTGGGGCGTCCTTTCGGCCCCTAGCTGCAACCCCCTTCCGTTCCTTATACTAGACCTCCGTTCATATTCCGTTTCTTCATCTGACTTTCCTCCCCGTAGTAGGGGGGGGGGGGGGGGGTTAGTGTCGTCAGTGCACCACCTCGTGCGATGCACTGTAGACATTACTTGAGGTTCTTTGCAGCGTCCCTTCGACCCCTAGCTACAACTACTTTCATTCCTTTTACTGTACCTCCGTTCACGTTCTCTTTCTTCAATCTAACTGTCCACCCTCTCCCAAGAATTGTTTCGTTGTGCAACTACTTTGAGGTTTTCCTGTAAACACCTTTCAGACCTTTTACTGCCAATATCCGTTTCAGCGTTGAATGACCTCACAGGTCCCTGTGCTCGGCATAATGCCTAAAATCTATATAAATCAAAAAGTTCAAAATCTGACCTTCCTCAACCCTCTCCTGACAGTTTCCACTTGAGCGCTGAGTGACCTCATATGTCCCAGTCCCCAACCTTTGGCCTAACTTCTGAATTCCTTTCCAGTGAATGGAGGATGGCATGGAAGGAGTATTATTTATGCGAAATATGGGGTGGTTGGCGTAGGAAGTCCGTATGTCGCCGTGGAGAGGCTGTTATTGTGAAAGTTGTCTACGCGGGATTCATTCACGGTGAAAGTATGGTTTATGTTGGTACAGTGATTCTGATGGAATGAGCAGGGTTTGTTGGAGAAAAAAAGATAGTGGATGATGTATGCGAATTTAGTATAAATCAGTACCGAAGGAAAGTAACACACACACACACATATATATATTATATATATATATATGTAAATGTATGTATATTTACACACACACACACACGTTAGATTGTGTGTGTAAAAAAAATCTCTCTCACATTTAGATTGGTAAATGCTTCCTCTTTTGCTCAGTGCACGTGAGTAAACGTGTGTGTGTATATATATATATATATATATATATATATATATATATATATATATACACACATACATATCCCCCATACTTGCGTTTCTTGATTTCGATCTTCACATCGAAGAAATATCATCTCATGAGTAGGGAAGAAACACTTCTCTCCCTCTCTTTGGCACCAGACATATATAAGCATCACCTTCGCTGGGAAGCTCCCCAACACTTTTGTTTGGGGCCGTAATGTTAACGTAATGATCAAACCAGTTTTCAAAGGACCAGTTGGATTGCCAAGAAACTCCGCCCGCGCCGTTGACTCGAGGAAACAAGGGCTTTGACAGAGAGAACCCCGGACGTGGAGTTGATATATAAAACAGAAATGGAGGAAGAGAAAGGGAGGAGAGTCATATATTATATTTTCATCATAGTCTACTTGAGTTGATGAGAATTTATTGTATTATTCACTATTTTTCGTGAAGTTTTTTTTTATTTTTTTTTTCAGGCCACGGTAACCCATGGAGGTGTGAAGCCTTGAATTTATGAGACTACTGTATATATTTATATATATTGTATATATATATATATATATATATAAAATATATATATATATATATATATATATATATTATGTACATATAAATATATCCGTATATATTTTTCATGTGTTTATATTTTGCGATATGCGGCATAAGGAAATTTGTATACCGCAAAAATTAAGCTACAAATAATCCAGCAATAACGTAACGCAGTTTACCCTAGGTATAACTTTACGTAACAGGGAATTATGTATTAAGTCCTTGCTTGTGACCAGGATTTCAACCTATGCCCTCTGGGTATTGGAAGTAGGGAGACGATGACCGTAAGTAAATTCCCGAGATGTATACAAGTATTGTACCAGTTACCCCCCCCCCCCCCCTTTTTTTTTTTGCCATGCTCCTAGGTTAGGTAAGGTTAGGTTGAGTTAGGTTAGTTCATGTCATTTCAAGGAGGCACCCCTAAGGTAATTTGGCTGTGGGAACCTTAATGGTACTTTCAAGAAGGTTCTATGAATAGTTTTTAAGATATGTCATCCAGCTTTTTTCAGAGAAGGATCGGTACTGCTCGGTTACAGTTTGGTAATATGCGACTGTAACCATTTTGTGTGTTAAATTCTGTATTCTGTTTATTCCTAACCAGAATTTATATCTGTCCCCATTTTGTGGTTGAAAGGAGATTGTAAATGACCGTGGTCATTCAGCAGCTGAGGTATGAATGGAGTATGTAGACCGTTGGTGAATGACACTCTAGTGTGGAAATTTTGACTGGAGATTGTGAATGAGCGTGAAGTGGTAAGGGTGAATGAAAATCAGGGAGAGTGGAGACTGGGCATCAGTTAGGATTTGGGAAGCATATACGGGATGAGCTGTTGATTGATATTGGTGTTGTATAATAAATTAAATGGATAATAAATAGTATGCAAGGCTCAGAATAGATAGATCAGTGGTAGTAGCAGGGTGAATTCAAAGGAGTTTGGATAGGAGACTATATTTTACTCTATACAGTGTATGATTGTATGACCAGCTTCCCTTTTATGAAAGAAGTCATGGGTGTTAAATTTAGGTGAGAGAGGACTATTACAGAAAAGGTGAAACAGGAAAGGTGAAGTGATTTGTGCAAAGAGGCTTTGAGTGGCTTTGGAAGCCAGAATTGCAATACATGAAGGATTGTTAAACCAAAACCCTATATGGAAAGGAAGTTTGGATGTTGAGTGTGAAGTAGAGAGAAGGATATAGGAAGTTGTTGAGATGTGTTGCTTACAAAATATAAATAGAATTGAACGTGAGGATAATGAATAGAAGTGGTATAAATGTTAACATAAATGAAAGCATAGGTTAGTGTGTTTTTTGTTGGTACATTCATGTGGGAATAACGGAAGATGGTAGGTTGGTGAAAAGTGTATTCAGCTTATAACTTTTAAGGAGGAGGTAGGAGGAGAGGAAATAGCCGTAAAGATGCCTGAAGGAGGTACTGGGAAGGAGTGCCTCAATATCCAGAGAGTGCAGGACTGTCAGATGATAAGTGAATGATGCACTGTCTGTAAGGGGGTTTTAGCGACTGTTAGTGAGCCATCAGTGTACATGTATGAAACCACCGCATTACTTCAAAGTTGGAAATAAGAAGTACGGTGAATTGTTCATAAAAAAAAGTTTATAAAGTGTAACATCACAATAAAAATGAAATAATCATCATCTCGCACAGCAGTACTTCCTACTTCTGTTGGGGATTTCTCAGATAGGCCTACCTCTAGTAGTATAGGTTTAAATAATGTCTATCAGGTTGTTTGTAAAATTAATAAGATAGTTGGATTTCTTGAGGTTTTCGACACAATTGGTTGTCTTTCAATGGTATTTGTATGTATGTATGAGCTGTGAGTGGAGTGTGGTGTGTGTATGGTGTTGTGGGTGTGTAGAGAGAGGAGGAAGAGAGAAGTTTTTGTTGCGATTACGTATTGCTTTATGAATCTGTAAACAATGTGATCTGTTAGAACAATTCATAACATTTTTACCATGTGTAATGTGATTATGATATAGTAATATCAGTGTTACGTAATATATCTCAAAGCTGATTGATTTATCAAAGAGGCATTAAAATGATCTGGTTTCGATAATAATAAGTTCTCGGAATAAAGGCTTACCTCATGACAACGATTTTGTTCAATGTATCTCTCCCTTTGCGTAAACAAATTCCCAGTATTGCAAATTAAAGAAGAGAGAGAGAGAGAGAGAGAGAGAAGGGCGTGTTGCTGGCTATACAGCGAGTGCCAGAAAGTGTGTTGTAGACGCGTGTATTTTGTGTAACGCCAGTGGAATGAAACAGGCAAATTCCTCCGATGAATGAAGGCTGTGTGATTTTCAGTCGTGTCATGTGGTCTGAGATTCCCGTCAGAGAAGCCTAAAGTTGAGAAATTAAGCGTCATATAAAGACATTTACTGGGCGTTTCGTAACATGGCAGCGCACGTGTTGTGACTGCTCTTTTCTGCACCACCCTGTAGCTTCGTCATCGAACGGGACGACGCGGAGAAGCGGTCTAACTCGGCTCACCTTGGTTTTGTGTAGAAGCATTTGAACTGCGTTTGTTTCAGTTCTGTTTGTGTCCTGGGGAATCGTTTAACGTTAGTTTAGTCATATCGTTTCATATGGTTACGTTTCAAAGACTGATGTGCTTGTTAAGGCTCCATTGCCTCTGTGGCGAGCGAGATACGTAACTGATCGAAAGATAGCCTAGTTCAACAAGATGTCTCCCTGACGATCAACCCTCCACTCCCCCTCTCCGTCCCTAACGGCCAGGGAGGAAGGTACAGGAGAGAGAGAGAGAGAGAGAGAGAGAGAGAGAGAGAGAGAGAGAGAGAGAGAGAGCAGATAATGTGATCCAGCTCTGCCGACTTTGGTAACGGGTCGGGCGATCGTGAAAGTTGTCTGCATTATTCGGTCTAAAACTCTTTAAACGTGATTTAGGAAAGATGTTGATGCATTGTTATATTTATGTAGATTTTGTTTATCAGTGTGGAAGAGTCAGATTTACTTAAGTTTCGGGGGAGGGCGGACACACGTGCATTTATGTAACCCGTGCCGAGCGGAGAACACGTGACTCCATGCGCCTTTATGGTTTTTTTTTTTTTTTTTTTGTTTTTTTTTTGCGTCCGTGACCCAATATATAAATTTAGGCTATGTAACAGGTAGGTCTATGCACAATTATATATATATGTATATATATGTATATATTATAATATATATATATATATATATATATTCTATATTAATACATACATATACAATGTAATTACGTTTCAGAATCGCATAAGCTGATATATATATATATATATATATATATATATATATATATATATATATATATATATATATACATATATATATTATTGGTTTAAAGCAGTCTTATTGCCTAGGGGAATACGTGGATTAAGGATGAAAAAAAATATATATATATAAAGTGCGTTTCTGGGGTTCTGAGCTTGTACAAGGTTTTTGAGAACGAGAAAGGCTGGAATGTGCCAGGGCGATCCCTTTGTACGAATAGGGGACAGAGAAAGCGCTGGCATTGTGGATGGATGTATGAGTTTTAGGGCAAAGCCCAGGCACTGGGGCCAAAGAAGCCATTCAGCGCCGTAATGGAGATTAAATAAATTACATTATGAATGAGTTAATAAGTGTATAAGAAGAAAATGGTTCATATATAAATTACCATATGATGAAATGAATGAATTAATGAAGAAATAAATGAAGAAAATGCTAATAATAAATATATATATATATCTATGATGTGATAGCTAAAAAAAAGAAATTAAATGTTATTAAAAATATTTATAGACTTTAAAAAGGAGATGAGAGCAGAAATATCTGCTTCATCTCCCAAAATATCACAAAGGGATTTACCCCTAAGATATCTCTCTCTCTGGTTAAAATATCTGGGGCAAGCAACCAGAATGTGCTCCACTGTTAGCATCTCGCCACCGCAAGCACACTCTGGGAGGCTGCCCCCTTCTAAAATAAACTGATGGGTCAAATAAGTGTGCCCAATCCTCAGTCTGCTTAAAACTATTTCTGTTCGCCTATCAGACTGGAAAGACGAAGGCCACGGCAATATATTATTTCTAATTTTTCTGTACTTTCTATTATTGGCAAGATGAGAAGTCCATCTTTCTTGCCATTTGCTTAAAATATAAGACCTAAAAGGACCTTTTAGATCTGTATGAGGCACTTTACTAAAGGCTGCTGGCATTGTGGGCAACTTGAAGTTCCTGGCGCGTTTGGAAACTGTTTCGTCACAGGCGGAGGTCAAATACTGGCTAAGAAATTGCTTATGTATAGGAATTAAACGAAATATGCGTGGAAAATGTAACATTTCAAGGAAGGGTTTTGGGGCTCTTGCTCACACCCGTATATTTGTCAGCTGATCGATTTGGACAAGCACACGTGTCCACGAGGCACTATGATATTCAGGGAGGTCTATATAATTCGGAACATCTAAGTCAGTCCTTGGAAGAACTGCCAGTCAACCTCCTCCCCACCCTACCCCCTCCCACTTCCCCCGCTAAAGGTCACACCTTCCGCATTATATCTCTCAAGCAAAAGAAAAGAAGAAATGCACGTGAAGGGCGTGTGACGAAGTAACCATCAAAATTCCTTTACACTTCCTGTTCGGAAATTCGGCGCTGTCTAGTTTAACTACGCCTAACCAACCGGGTCCGTTTCGCTAGACCTACTTCCTCCAGTAAAATACATCGTTGGGTGATTGAACGTGATTGATTCAAATCCGGTGGGAATATTCATGTCCTATACAGAGCTGCATCTGCATATGTTATCGTCAGCTGCAAGGAAGAGGATTACCTAGTACTACCAGCTGTTGGTGCCTTGGAGGTTGGTGCACTTTCTTCTTGAACGCCTATGGAGGTGAATCAGAACAGCTGCACGGCTGTTACCAGGAATTACCCCTCCCTTCTCGCCCACTCTCCTCCCCACTCCATACTCTCCTCCCCCACTTCCTTATCTTCTGTGAAAACGAATTACAATGATTTCCCTCACGTCATGTTGCACATTTGTAGTTCCTTTGTATACTTATAAAAATCCAATTTTATTTTTAGCAAGGAAACGTGCTGTTCTTACCCGTGTTTCAGATTACAGTAAATTTTTAAGCTGTAATTGAGAAATGTTGTCTAGTCAAAGGTAAATCTCTTGAAAGTTAATATTGTTATTAAAGAAAAAGAACCTGCAGTAAGAATAAACCCTGGCAAGGATACGATGTAAAATTGAAGCGCGCTGCGTCACCTTTTGTCTTCCTTATTCTGGGGTTGAATACACCTTTTTGTATTAAAAAAAAAAAAAAAAAAAAACCTTGATTCCTTAAATCTTTGTCCAAGGCTAAAATTTCGGAGACATCCAATTTCCTTGGTGATGATAATTCACCACATTAATGCATTACTGCGTATAATTGAGAAAAGGGGTTGCTGCAGGTAGAAGTGATGAATTGCAACATTTAAGGTAAGGGTAATTTCAAGCTGGAAAGAAATGGATGGAATTTAAGTATAGCTGTTAGGGTTATCATTCATATATATATGTATATATATATATATATATATATATATATATATATATATATATATATATATATATATTACGCGCACACACATTTATACATGCCTGTAACGAACTGGATATTGGTACGGCAGCCGTATCCCTGATTGCAATAGATATTGGTACGGCTGTGAATTGCGCATGCGCGAACCCAGAGTCAAAATATACAGGGTCTGCTCACGAGGCGGTACTAAAACCTATCCCCGCCCCTTGTGAAACGTCATCAGTTACAAAAGGACCATATCTTTATGAAACTATATTTACGATAACATTTTCATATAACTATTTTTGCGATGGTATTTTTTTATATAAATTTTTCTCTTATTACATGTTGCCGTATACTACGTTAAAGTACAAAGAATGCTCTTTCAAATGATATATAGCACATTACAATTACGATTACTTTTAAACCCACAAGCGCGCACAGAAAAAATGATCTACGCACACAAAAATGTGCAATTACTTCATCCGTCAACCTACATACATTCACGTTTTGTAGCTTATCTGACTAAGGGATGATGATAGAAAGAAACTGATAAATGAATTAGAAAGCTGATAACATTTGCTATATAATGCATAAATAAAATTGATAGGAGTTCTCAGAAATTTTCGAGGAATTCTAGGTCAAAGACGGACCAAAATTTTTAAGTTTTATGTAAATATTTACCACATTTTTCTTACATAAATTTTCATCTTATTACATTTTGCTATATACCTTGTAAAAGTACAGAGAATGCCCTTTCAATTGGTATATAACACATTACAATTACAATTATTTTCAACCCCTTTATTGCGCACAGAAAATATTATCTACGCACGCGAAAATTATAAAAAATTAAGCGTTCGTCATCAGATACATCCAGGCAGACTGACGAATACCTTTTTGTACTTTTTTCTTTATGTATACAGTTTGTGTTATATGTAAACTTTTGTGTTGGGAAGTATATTTATGTGATATGAAGTGCTAATGAGACATTTGCTGGAAATGTGTTCCCTGTATCATTTTCTCCATCATTTATTCCTTTGATACCTAAGATTGTATATGATGTAATTCTTATACTTTTGATATTGTTTTCCTTTTTGTGGCCAAGTCGTGCAAATGCAACTGCCATTTTTACACTGCCTGTATCCACATTTTCGTGGCATTTATTGCATAACAATAAGTATTCACAATAAGATTTGGCAAATATAATTAATCTATCATTCTAACCTTTATCATAAAAAAAGTTGCTTTTCAAAGTGAGGTATGAACACAGTGACAGAACTAAATAAATTTCATGAGAATTATTTAAAATCTTGATAATATTACTACCTGAAAGAGAGAGAGAGAGAGAGAGAGAGAGAGTTGTCATGTTAAAAGCAATGGACTTGAAGAGAATACAGCAAACCAGTATATAGGTACGTAAATAAATAAGTAAAGAATAAACATATGAAGAAAGCTGGAGTAGCTATATATGTTCAAACTGGTATATTTTGTGCAATAAAACAAGGTTTGGTGACTAAAAGAGAAAATGGGTATTAAAAAAATCAAACCTGTGATATGGATGAAATGTATAAAAACTACGGGTTCTTTAAGTAATTCAGTGGAGAAACATGGGTGTGTTACTCTTGTGACGTGTCAGTGTTAGCTCCGCCCCCACTTCTGAGTTGAGCAGACCCTATATACTTTGAATGGGTATTAAAAAACATCAAGCATGTGACCTCTTTACAGGTTTTCTCAAGAATTTATAAAAAAAAACCATGCGATATGGATTAAATGTATAAAAACTAAAGCTTCTTTAAGTAATTCAATGGAGAAGCACGAACAGTGTTAAACTTCTGACGTCACAGTATTAGCTCCGCCCCCACTGCCAAGTTAACCAGACCCTATTACTTTGACTCTGCGCGAACCCTTGTTTACCGTCTCAGGCATATCAGTGACAGCAAGAAAATGACGGCCTAGCAACGTGAACCATGTAATAATACATCAGTTTTCGCTGAAAAACAGATGTTTTCAGGTTTCAACAAGCTGAAAAAGGCAATAGACGTCTACGAAGAGTCAAACTTCCAGAAATTGTATATCCGTAGTTCACGAGCGATCGAATCGGCCCTAAAAGAGCTCCGAAGAGGAGATTCAAAGAAGATTTGAAGCTTAGCTAGTAAGGTAGTGCAGCAGTCAGTAGTGCGTCCAATATGGGAAACATGCTGTTAATATAGGCCTGATTTGGATGATTACTTACGATTGATTAGGCCGTTTATCAGAGGATCGACTTTGGTAGTTTTCCTTACTACCATGAATCTCCTCTTCGGAGCTCTGTTTGGCGCCGATTCGATCAGTAGACGACTATTATTATACGGTTCAGAGGAGATTCAAAGAAAATATGAAGTACACAGATGGATTGCTTTAGTTTTATTTTTCATGTATATAGTCAAAATCTAAGTATGTTCAAGTATTATTGTGATTTTTATATTTCCATTTACTGTCGAAATGTTTTGGTGCTTTGGTGATGACAGTATGGTGCTTCACTTTGACATTTTGAATTGAATCAGCGAAACAATTCAGTTCGACTATTAATTCTACTGTCGCTGATCTTCTGGTGCCGTACCTATAGCTCTTAGTAACAGTGTACGGCAACTACTGCATGATTAGCAAAATGCCGTGCCTACAGCAAGTCAATAGCGCAATACGGCACCACTGACAGAATCTGACGTACCCCATCTACACTACGTTATTTGTACGGCAGGAAGTATGAAATATCCTGTGCCTATATATATATATATATATAGTGTCGAAAAATACCTTAAAGATTATTATTGTTTTTTGTATAGTTCCCCCTAATACCGTTTTCTTTTGCATTGTTGCAAAGATACAACGAAATTATTCCTTCGTTGCGTTTAAGTTTCTTTCCCGTTCTCGATTCATTTAAAAGAAAGTACAAGCTAAGTTCGTGCGTAAGTGTATAGAGAAGTATTCAGTTTTACAGACATTAGTGGATTGTCAATCCCCTCGTTATACGCTTAAAAGCAAGATAGTACGATTTTAATCAGGTTTTATATAATTTATTTTCCCTCCTAAGATGTTTCAAGACTACCAGAGTCGGTTGGAATCTCGGAGAGTAGGCTCGAGCCTCTGAGAGAGAGAGAGAGGAGAGAGAGAAGAGAGAGAGAGAGAGAGAGAGAGAGGAATTTAAATTTGGATTTTGTCTCGATAGAGGGTAGAATATTGGACACCCCCTCCCACCCTCTTGAGATGAGTAGGATCAGTTAAAGATACATACAGAGATCGCCCATACATAACAGCAGAAGTGATAATAATGATTTCATGATATGAGGCACTGCCTAATAATAGGACTTATTAACCCATTGATGCCTGACCTATTATATATAGTAGTGCAATTGCTAGGACATATTACACCCTCATCTCTCTTGTTGTTCTTTTTGTTTTGCATATTCTTTGGTTCTTTTTATTTTAATCACTAATATAAACAGGAGATTTTCTTTGATGTATCCGCATTTTTCTACTTTTTGACAAAATACCAAAGGTATATAGAATGTTTTAATATTTTCACATTTTTTACTTGAGCTCATGGTTACACAAGTTCATGAAACATCTTTATATTGATACATAACATGTTATTGAAAACTATTAACCAATTCATATATTCAAAACTGAGGTAGAAGTTGAAACACAAATATTACAGGATTTATTTTATTACCTACTATATATATAGTAGGTCAGGCAGATATGGAGGCAAAATATGTAACGGACGGGAAAAATCTTAGAGAAAGTATCTCCTAAGAGCAACTTTGTTGTTTCTTCGGTAGAACAAAGTGCCTGTTTGCTATTTTGTGGTCTTTGGATGAATACCTAGTAGCTAATGAATTACTTTGCAGATAACATCTTAGTTTTTTCAGTTCCTTATTTCTAGAATGGCCCAGCGTAACAAGTAAGTCGCCAATTATACTGGTATATTTGGATGCTGATGTTGGAGTCGAACTCGTTGCTAAGGCAATGTCATATGATAGATTTGAAGAAATATTATGTTTTCTGCATTTCACTGATAATCAGGCACTAAACAAGGATGACAAAATGGCAAAAATCCAACCTCTAATGACCATTTAAACAAAATTTGTCATAGCGTACTACATGGATCAACATAAATCACTTGAATAGGCAATGATAGAATATTTTAGTAGGCACAGATGCAAACAATGCATTCAGAAAAAAACAACTGAGATTTGGATGCAAAGCTTGATGCCTAAATTCACCACTTGGATATCTAGCTATTTTTTTATGTACACCAAGGGACAACCTTCGGGTTGAATCGTCACTATGAAGAAATGTTTGGAAAAGGTGGATGCATTTTGATGATTTTATTTGAAAAACACTCAAGACATATCAAAGATATACCAGAGATGCTTTACTTCAACAACCACTTCACAAGTTTTCCATCAGTAAATCACCTATTAGGGATAAACTATGGATCAACCGAAAGAATAAGGAACAATAGAATTCCGAAGACTTCTCCTATAAACTCCACAAACAAAATGAAGGTTCCTCGAGTCAGTATAGATATTGTTGTGGATATTCACAAGCTGTTGTTGGTTTCAGTGGTATCCAATATTCCCCTATTTATCCTCTGGAAAGTGTATCTCAGTGGTGAGCAAAGGACAAAAAGAAAATTAGCGTAAGCCAATCAGCAAAGGAAAACTAAAAGAAAATTCGCGCAAGTCAACCTTATCTCATTGGTGATTACAACAGACACATGGGTGGCACTGATAGGGTGGACCAGAACATCATCTGTTATCATATATCAATTAGAGGGAAAAGGCGGTGGTAGCTATTTTTTCCCGGATGATTGATGAAAGCAACTTTCCACTGTATTCATTCAGGCATTTCAGCAGGCAGAACTTGTGGGAATAATCCAGCCAAGACCGTTTTTCCGGGTTATTCCAGATGTATGTTATGACATTGTTGGTTACCTTGTCAAACTTTTGGAAAACAGGCGTGGAAATGTGCTCTTATCTTCGTGCAAATCTTGTCCTTCATAAGGGAGTATGAAATGTGGTGTTACATCATATGTAAAATGCTTTTTTGAGTATCATCGTCTTGCTCTTTAGAACGCAGCTAATTATAGCATTTGTTTTTTTATTGTGTGATATCAGGGAATTTATCTCAAAATTTAAGTATGAATGGATTTCCTTCCTAAGGTATATCATAATTTCCTGTTAAACATTTACTTACGTAATTACGTATTCAAATACTATCAGTGCATGCAACAGTGGTAGAGCATATAAATGAGAGAAATTTCAGTAGTAAACTGCAATATTATCTTTATGATATTCTGTAATACATATTATTATTTAGTGTCTTGTGTCTAATACATACTCTTAATAATGACAAAATACCAATGGACTTTATCATAAAAAATATCTCCTCAATAAAAATGTGTACCCCATATCTGCCTGACTTACTATATATAGTAGGTCTTAAATATGGGCAAATACCAATGAAAATGCATAAAATATACGATTATATCATATGAATATACATATTAATTAAACTTAAATAATAAACAAATTTCTAAAAATAAAATTCAGGCAGTAATGGGTTAATGACGATAATAGCGGTAAAAACACAAACGCATACCAACTACTAAATGTTCACAGTCCTGACATTATAGTAGAGAGACTTGGTCGGATTTGAAGCAGAAGCAACAATAAATAGCTTTAAAAAGAATTTGTTTTGTTTTGGGGGGAACCGCCACTTACGCCTGTAAGACCAATTGGATTACTTGAACAGTTTAAAGAAGTCTATCATAAATTTGTTTTCTTTGTTTGCAGAGTTTATAGAAAACGAAACTATTTTTATTAATACTTATGGAAGACTCATTTAAAGCAGTTGTGTCTTGGAAATGTTTTCCCTTGGATTATGTGTATATATACTATATTATATATTATATATATGTATATGTATATATATATATATATATATATATATATATATATATATATATATATATATGTAAAAAGGAGGAGTTTACAGATTCATCATACTTAACCCTCTTACGCCGAAGCCCTCAAAATCAAAACCTCTCCCGTATGCTGGCGCCGGTTTGGAGTGAGCGCGGAAGCGGAAAAAATAATTTTTTCAAAAAATCACAGCGCGCTTAGTTTTGAAGATTAAGAGTTCATTTTTGGCTCATTTTTTTGTCATTGCCTGAAGTTTAGTATGCAATCATCAGAAATGAAAAATAATATCATCATCATATGTAAATAATGCGATATATGGTAGCGAAAAAAAAAATAGATAATTGTATTCAAATCACGCTGTGCAAAAAACGGTTAAAGCTAACGAGTTACCTTTTTTTCGTTGTATTTTACACTAAATTTCAATCATTTTGATATATAATACATAGTAAAACAATAAAAGCAACACCGGAAAAATATTATCACAAAATAATGTACGAATTCGTAACGCGCTGACGTAAAAAAATGTTATTTTAAAAAATTCACTGTAATTCTAAATATTGTTCTAGAGACTTCCAATTTGTTTCAAACCTAAGACAAATGATTGAATATTACGATACTGAACTTGCAGATTTCGACCATTTCGGACGAGTTAAATTTTGACTGAATGTCGAAATCTTTATATATATATTTTTTTATATGCACATATTTCGGAGATGGAAAAAGCTACAACCTTCAATTATTTTTTATTGTATTCTTCATGAATTTGCGCACATTTTGATATATGAAACTCTATAAAACGGCTAATATGAAAAGGAGCAAATATTAGGATAATGCGATGTACATATTTCGGAGACTTGCGGCCGCGAATCGGCGCGCGGGGTGAAGGTAAATATATTTTTCAAAAATTCACCATAAATCACAATATTGTTCTAGAGACTTCAAATTTGTTTCACAATGAAGAAAAATGACGGAATATTACTAGGCCGTAAGAGTTTTAGTTACAATTGCGTTTTTCAACTATTTCGGTAGAGTCAAATTTGACCGAACGTGGTTTTTTTTCTATTTATCGTGATTTATATGCAAATATTTCGAAAAAAGAGAAAAGCTACAACCTTCAATCATTTTTAGTTGTATTCTACATGAAATTGCGCACATTTTCATATATAAAACTTTATGTAACAGCTAATTTTAAATGGTGAAAACATTTCGACAATCGCACAAAAAAAATTCTGATTTTTTCGGAAGAGTTACCGCGCGGACGTAAGGAAAATGTTTTTTTTTTTTTCATAAATTCACCATAAATCGAAATATTGTGCTAGAGACTTCCAAGTCGTTGCCAAAGGAAGGTAAATGATTGAATATTACTATGATATAAGAGTTTTAGCTTACAATTGCGTTTATCGACCATTTCGGTCGAGTCAAAGTTGACCGAAAGTTGAAATTTTTTCACTTAACGCTATTTATATGAAAATATTTCGAAACTGATAAAAGCTACAGCCCTGGGTTGTTTTTAGTTGTATTTTGCATGAAATTGCGCACATTTCCATATTTAAAACTTTATGTAACGGCAAATTTAAAAGGTTGCAAACATTAGGACAATCGCACGTAAAAATTTATCGGAAGAGTTATCGCACGAACGTGAGGAAAATGTTTTTTCATAAATTCACCATAAATCGAAATATTGTGCTAGAGACGTCCAATTTGTTGCAAAATGAAGGCAAATGATTGAATATTACTATAATATAAGAATTTTAGCTTACAATTGCGTTTCTCGACCATTTCGGTAGAGTCAAAGTTGACCGAAGGTTGAAAGTTTTGCACTTATCGTTATTTATATGAAAATATTTCAAAACCGATAAAAGCTACAATCATGAATATTTTTTTGTTGTATTTTACATGAAATTGCGCACATTTTCATATATAATACTTCATGTAAAGGATAATTTAAAATGGTGCAAAAATTATGTCAAAGTGACGAAATAATTTCCGAGATGTGTCACTGATACTTTTTAGTGCGATAAGAAAGAAATTCGCGCTTGCGCGCCTGCGTAGCGATTGTAAACAAAACAACGCCTTGATCCGTGAACTCCCAGCATCCCCCAAGGCGCGTGATTCAAAAGTTTTTGGCTGGTAGGCCTATAAGTATTTTTCCGCAAATTTTTAAAAAAACTTTTTTGAGCCGACGTATGGTACGTCCAATCGGCATACGGGAGACATTTTGACTCAACGTTTAATACGTCCAATCGACGTAAGAGGGTTAACTTCCCATGGAGACACAGACTCCGAGTGACAACCTGAAGAAAGCTGATAAATCATTTCTGTGATGGTGTGTCACCAAGATGCTTACGTAAGCAGATCAATGTTCGTTCTGTGGGTATGTGAGTTCGTGAGGGCTTGTTCAAGGAGCCTTTGAAAACTGGCTGTGACCAGTTAATTGGGGCGTTGACGAAGAGTGTGAATTCGTGTGTACGTGTACGAACTATGTCCGTTGATAACGGCGAGTTTTAGGCAGAACGGGGGAGACGGCTGCTTTGGGGAGAAAGAGCCTGGATGGCTCTATAATGTATTTTGTTTAAGTGATTTTCCAAGCTGTAATGGGTAAGTGTCATCGTGCTTTAGCCAAAGGGATGGCTTGTTGCCTGTTTGACATTTTGTAAAGATGTTCTATTTCATTTAATCTTTTGACTTTGTCTTTACAATTGTGTGTGTGCTCACTAGTGTGTTCTCCTGTCTTTTAAACAGGCGGTTCTAGTGAGGGGTCGAGTGTCCTAGTGACGGGACTGTATTTTGGAGAAGAGATAATTGGTGTGACTAATTACTGATTTAGACTGTATATATCCCAGGGGGTTATCTGAGTTAGTTGTCTGTGAGACTTGAACTATTATCATTCCATTAATTATCTTGTAAGAACTTGAATTATTCAACTAATATTTTGCTTGGAATAAAACGTATATATTTTTGTAACTCCGACTCTAATTTGATGACCTGATGGAATGGAGAGAGAGAGAGAGAGAGAGAGAGAGAGAGAGAGGGGGGGCTTTTGCCAGTGATCGCTTTGAGAGAGAGGTTGAGAGAGAGAGAGAGAGAGAGAGACTGAGGGTTACCAGTTTGCCTTAAGCTATGGCTAAAACGCATATCAAATATTAAAGCTAGTGGGGGGCGACGCCCTTCGCTGGTAATAGCGGTGGCTTAGCAGTGGTCTCGAACGACAAAGCCTTTGGTGAGATTGTGGAAAATTGTTAAATTTCAGTTGTAAGTGAGAGGGAATGAGAAATATCCGTCTGTTAACTGTGGTAATGGGAAGGGGAGAATTGAACTAGAGTCATCAATTTTGCCCAGGGCGAGATGCCTTGAGGGAGTTGGTCTCAGTTGAGTTTGTGTGTGAAATCATCGAGTGCCTTCTCTTCTCGCCGAGCACGTTCGCGTTATGCAGACGAGATTCGCGTGTTTATAATTGAGCAGATTTCAGGGTTTTCTCTCATTGTGAAGCGGTGAGTGTTACAAAATGTGTTTTTTGGTCCTGGGTTTTTTTTTTTTTTTTAATCATTTTGTGAGTTGTGGGATTGGTTTAGGATACCACATCTTTTTTCCCCATAGTAGTAGAAAGTGACGTGTTTTTTTTTATTGGCGCATGTTTAGAAGAGACGCATTCGTCTTTGTTTAACAAACATACGTGTGTATGGATGGTTTTCATACATGCGAAACTGTGCTTGAATTGCGTTTTTGCTTGGAGGAAAAGAGCACCCACTTGTTCTTACGCGGTCAGCGTAATTTCTGCTAACCGGCCCAGATGGGTATTGCAAGGGGAGGGTTGTAGTGGTCTGCCTCTAGGAGGGGGGGGGGGGGGGGGGGGGTTGTTCTAATGCTCAGAGGATGGTGAAACTTTTTATTTTTTATTTTATTTTTTTTTTTTAGTGGGGGTGAACTCTTTTTTTCTTTGTGTTGGGGCATTGGGGATGTGTTTGCCCTTGATAATGAATTTCCAATGCCACAGGACATTAGCTGATAATGATTGGTTGATGATATGAGATGCCCATAGGGTTTTTTTTAAGAAAGAGATTTTCTTTAAAGGAAATGAAGTGCATATATATGTGGTGTAAGTTTTTCTTATGCTTTGGAAGGCACAATTATAATGGGGACACAGTGATTATTTTTTTTTTTAATAGAGATTTGATTGGTGTTGGAGAGATTACTTTAAAATGGTGCTGTGTGGTGCTGAGTGGTGATGACTGATGTTGTCAATTGGTGATGCCATTGCTGAATGATGATGATACCCGGGAGTGGTAATGGGGTTGTATATGCCTAGTGGTGAGTGGTGTTGATTTTTGGTGTGGAAATGGTGGTGTATACTGGGGAAATAAGTGTTGATTTTGGGTGTGGCAAATATGATAAATACTGGGGGGAATTGCAATATTAATGCCCTTACTTGAGATATTTGCAGGAGAATTATTACTATGGAGAATTATTATTATTATTACTTGAGATATTTTATTGAGAGTTACTTAAGTAGAATTATCTACTTGAGACATATTTTACGAGAGATTTGAGATATTTCATGGGAGATTTTTTTTATATATTTTACGAGAGATTTGAGATATTTCATGGGAGATTATTTTATAATTATTACAGATAATTATATTATGGAGAATTATTACAATGAATTATGGGAGAAGTTTTGTTGTTAATTATTTATTGAGTTTCTGTGACTTTGGAGAATATGTCAGTAGTTCATGGGTGATGAATCTGGCTGAATTTTTGGTGAATTGTGCTGAATTTTGCTGAACTTTTTGTGAATTTTGTGCTGAATTTTTGGTGAATGGGCAAGCATTAACATTGGTGATGGTTTTTATACTAATACTGGTGATTTTGATGGTAGCAATTTTGGTGATACAGCTGATATTGATACTTCTGATAGTGGTAATTTTTTTTATATACTAACGTGGGTGTTGTAATACTGTCAAGGGTGGTGGTGTTTTTTTTTTAGATTTGGGAGGAACTAACGACACATTTTTTTTATATTTTCCCTTTTTTATGAGTTCAGCAGATAATTGCTTGACATCTACGTGAGTCACGGGGATAGTTAACAGTGCCGTTGATTTTTCTTTTTTCCTTTTTGGAAGTTAGCCATCGCTGACACAAGTTTTTTTTATCATGGGCGAATTTGACTTTATTTTTTCTCTCCAGTTTGTTAGAATTTTTTGATGTCTCAGTTCGTGACTTAGAGTCATTGTTCGGGAACGTGTTTATGATTTTAGCTGTTTGATGCTACAGAGAGATTTATGGGAGAATTTTTGCATTTTTTTTAATGCATACGAAATGGCACTACATTTTTTTTCTCTGGATATTTGTGTTCCAGAAGTTGTGGGTTTCTTGCACAATACCTTTGTTGTATTTGTGACAACTTTGCCAGAGATAGGAAACTTGGCTAAGTTTCTAGTGGGCTATGTTGTAGTGCATATGGAGAACTCTTTGCTTAGACATTGTGAATTTGGAGTTTTGTTATAATGAGTTGTGGCACATTGGTGATTTTTTCTAGAATTTCTTGTACAGTTTTATTTGCTGAGTTTTTGGCTCTTCTCAGCAGTTATGCTAAGCAGAGAGTTTATAGTTTTTGACTATAACATTGAGTTATTTTCTTGGAGAATTGGAGGTATATTATTTTGGAGATATAATTTGAGATATAATATATTGGAGATATAATATTTTAGGCCATTTGATATTTGCCTATGGTGCTGAGAGCTATGTTTAGTTCAATTATTTTGCAGCCATCTTTGTTGCAAATGGAGACACCTTTTTGAGGAGATGTGAGGCAATATTTTTTGAGTGTGTCAGCTGGATGCTTTGAGTGCATTTTTTTGGAGATGGGGTTTCATTTTTTTTTTTATCCTGCTTGGAGATTTAATATTCTTTGGAGACTTGTTTTATTCCACATGGAGTTATTGGTGAAATAGAGGTAAGTATTTTTTATTTGCCGAAATAGAGGTGAATATTTTTTATTGCTGGAGTGGTGGTTTTATTAACATGTGGTTATTGGTGAAATAAGAGGGAATATGGTGTGGTGTGGTTATTAATTAAATGGAGGAAATATTTTTATCATTGGAGTGGTGTTATTATTAATATGTGATATATATATATATATATATATATATATATATATATATATATATATATATATATATATATATATATCTATAGGACGAGTGGCATTAATCTTTGGCGGGTGACCGTTTTTTTTTTTTTTTTTTTGGTCATGACTTTTTTTTTTTTTTTTTTTTTTTCCCTGGAGTTTTTCGAGTCAAGAGAAGAGTTCTGTGTTTCTTTTTGGTTTCGTGACTTAATTGGAGGCGAGTGGCATTACTGCATTATGGTCCTATGGAGATGTTATTTTTGGAAACATATAATTGCAGTTTTTTTTTTTATCCCAAATAGGTGATATTTTTTTTTTATCCCAAATAGGTGATAATTTTTTTTATAATTGGGCAGTATCATGTGAGAGATATGTCTTCGAGACAATCTTTGAGCAGCTTAGTCATATCCTGGAGATAATTTTGTGAAATGTGCTGATATCATGTCAGTATAGACCTTATGCTGCAGTTCGAGCACCTGATGTGTCCGCAGGTGGATTTTATGCTGACAGTACTGTGATGAGTCCGGTGTGCTGACTTTTCCGCTAGTGGTGATTGCATAGAGTTTTTGCAATATCTGGAAATATTGACAAAAGCATTTCATGAAAGTGCGCGTGTAAGGGGTTGCTTTCTGGCCGTGTCCAGTCGATGAAAAAGTTGCGATGGGCAAATTCCGTAACTATGCATATTGCATTTCTTGGGGAAAATGCGGGGTTGTGTATATCATGCATATATTATGTGCTTTGTGATGGGGAGGTTTACTTGTGATTATCTTTTTTTTCTTTTTCTTTTTTTTCCTTTTCCTACGAGAGATGTAATTGGGGATTGAGCTTTAAATAGCATTTCTTTTTGGACGGGAGATGTAATTTATCGGAGTTGTGATTTACGTAAATGGTCGTTTTGAGATTAATTATGTGAGCAGTGAGGGGATTTTGCTGTTAAACATTGGAGATTTTTACTGATTTTGTGGGTTGTTGAAATATCAGAGCTTGAGAGAACATTTTTGATTTTCGGGTCTGGCTTGTTAAGTAATTTTTTTTTCTTGGGCTCATTACCTTTTTTCTATTTTTTACTTGTGAGAACTTTTGAGTTTGAAATGTGAGGGCAGAAGTCCGTAGAGTTACTGTGAGTTTTGGATTGTGTGTGCTGATGTGTGAGTTTGGAGAATTGAGTCAGAGAACTTAATGTTTTTGTTTTGTTTTTGCCGAGTTGTGATAATGATATGATTTAGTGGTCATATTAAATGGAGTTAATTGGGAGACGTTCAGTTAGTATTTTTAGGGAATTTTTGAAGTCATTATTTGATAGAAGTAGTATGTCTGGGGTTAATTTTTCTTTGATTGACCGATGACTTGACTGACATACTTAAACCCACCATAATCGTCGTGAAAAACCCACCATAATCGTCGCATCCCGACGCTAGCAAGACGCCCACCAGCCGTGCAGAGATGTTGCTGTCGTTTGTCCAGGGTACTTACAAGAGTTTCTACGAGTCTACAGAGTTCTACAGCGCTTTTGGGTCTACAGAAGCCGTTGGATGTTTTCCACAGGGAGGCCTTTCGCCTTCCTACAGCTTGCTACGTCTGTGCAGGAAGTTGCAGACAAAGAGGGATATTCAAGAATCCAAAATGAGAGAAGATTTATAAGCCCAAGTGTTGTTGGAGATGAACGTGATAGACAATACTTTGTACTGCCAGAGACGTGCAGTTACTTATGTTTTGTGTTTTGAGCCGGCCAATGTGTTTGATATATATGAGCTGTTTTATGTGAGATATGGCTAGGCAGTGGCTAGCCAGGGTAGTGGCCGAGCTATTCTGTAAAAAGGAGGAATTTAAAGATTCATCATATTTAACTTCCCATGGGGAGACAGAGTCCAAGCGACAACCTTAAGAAAACTGATAAATCATTTCTGGGATGGTGTGTCACTAAGATGCTTACGTAAGCAGGTCAATGTTTGTTCTGTGGGTATGTGAGTTCGTGAGGGCTTGTTCAAGGTGCCTTTGAAAACTGGCTGTGACCAGTTAATTGGGGCGTTGACAAAGAGTGTGAATTCGTGTGTACGTGTACGAACTATGTCCGTTGATAACGGCGAGTTTTAGGCAGAACGGGGGAGACGGCTGCCTTGGGGAGAAAGAGCCTGGATGGGTCTATAATGTATTTTTGTTTAAGTGATTTTCCAAGCTGTAATGGGTAAGTGTTTTATTTTCCAAGCTGTAAGGGTAAGTGCGTGCTTTTACCAAAGGGATGGCTTGTCTGTTTGACATTTTGTAAAGATGTTCTATTTCATTTAATCTTTTGACTTTGTCTTTACAATTGTGTGTGTGCTCACTAGTGTGTTCTCCTGTCTTTTAAACAGGCAGTTCTAGTGAGGGCTAACTGTCCTAGTTTTGAGGGAACTGTATTTTGAGATAATTGGTGTGACTAATTACTGATTTAGACTATAAATACCGGGGGATTATCTGAGTTAGTTGTCTGTGAGACTTGAACTATTATCATCCCATTAATTATCTTGTAAGAACTTGAATTATTCAACTAATACTTTGCTTTGAATAAAACGTATATATTTTTTGTAACTCTGACTCTAATTTGATAACCTGATGGAATGGGGAGAGAGAGAGAGAGAGAGGGGGGGAGGAGGAGGAGAGAGAGAGAGAGAGAGACTGAGGGTTACCAATTCGCCTTACGCTATGGCTAAAACGCATACCAAATATTAAAGCTAAAGCTGGGGGGGTGGGCGAACGCCCTTCACTGGTATTATATATATATATATATATATATATATATATATATATATATATATATATATATATATATTATATATATATATTATATATATATATTATAATCCAAAGGAAACATTTCCAAAGACACAACTGCTTTAAATGAGTCTTCCATAAGTTTTAATAATAAGTTTCGTTTTCTATAACTGCAAGAAAAGAAAACAAATTTATGATAGACTTCTTTAAACTGTTCAAGTAATCCAATTGGTCTTACAGGCCTAAATGGCGGTTTCCCCTAAAACAAAACTATATATATATTATATATATATATATATATATATATAATATATATATATATATATATATATATATATATTTATTTATTTATTTATTATTTACATTTTTAGGAGAAATGCTTTGTTGTTTCAATTTTCTGTATCTATTAAAGTATTTGGGACTGAGTTTCTACGTTTGCCTACGTCTTACCAAAGAAAGTTTTTATTTTTTTTGTTTATTTCAGTCTTATAGATGCAATTGTTACTTTCTTGCTACCTGATGCAATGCTTTTCTCTTGTATCTCTCCGCACCCTGCCAGTTTTCCTTCCCCGTAGGGGGATAGTGCCTTCAGTTCACCTAATGGCGGAGCAATTTAGGCGTTACTACGGCCTTTGCACCTACCCTTCGGCCTCTATCCTTTTCTGCCTCCTCCTATATTTCTCTTTCTTCCATCTTGCTATTCACCCTCTCCTAACATTTCGTAGTTCAACTGCGAGGTTTTCCTCCTGTTAATCTTTCAGGCCATTCTATTCTCAATTTCCCTGTGAGGAATTCCTCTCACAACGATTTTCTTTTCTTTTGTGTATTCACTAGTTTCCATGCCATTTGTCTTTTATTATAGTTATTAGTGTCCGTCTCATTAAAAAATTATTGATTGATTTTCACAGCGTATTGCCGTCTGTCAGGTTGTGAGAGGTGACAAAGAGGCAGGTAGAAGTGTACTGATTTTTATTACAGTCAAGGGAAATATAAATATACAGCATGCGGACGGAAATGTGGTTCACCGACCCGCCCGCGAGAGAGTAAAAGTGGGTCGGCGAGACCCGATTTGTGTTTCTTTAGAGACATAAAATACAAAATATAAAAGTACACAATATGTGGTTATACAAGCTTTATACACTGACGGAAAGCCCGCTGAATGCTTCTCTCAGGGGGAAGTAAGAACAACGCGAATGATGATTATGTACAGAGAAAATTATGAATAAGCGTTTGTCCTTACAAATACTCCCCCCCTAAGACAATAATTAGGTATGATTGTTGGCTGACTTCTTTGTACTTCGGGTAGTATCACTCGCGGAAGCGAGCTGGACGGCGGAGGCGCCCTCGGGTGCGTGATATTAGTTGTTGTGTTAGATCCTCGGGGTTTTCCGGGGACGGGATGCCTCCCCTGAGTAGTCCTCGGGGGGTTCGGACCGTCTTTTCGAGGGCGCCGCGGCTACGGCTAGGAGGTTTTTGTTTCGATCGAAAGGAGTCGCTTTTTTCCGAGGAAGTTTGAGGCGCCCTGTGGAATCCGCGTCTGTGAGGTCCTCGTCCATGATGAAGGCTGGTTTCAGGCGATCGATTGTGACCCAGTCCTCGCGACCGTTGATGGATAAGAGATATGCCTTGTCAGTGCGTCGTAGGACGCGGAAGGGACCGCGGTAGGGTCTCGTTAGAGGCGGCGGGCGTCGTCCCTGACGAAGACGTGCTTGCACGATGATAGGGCCTTCGGGAGGAAACGTTTGGTTCTGTCGGAGAAGGTTTTGACGCAGGGCGTGAACTTCCCGGCGGATTCCCGAAGCCTGGCGATGGAGACGTCAGCGTCGTCGGCATTGGTCGGGAAGAACTCGCCAGGGACTGTTAATGGCTCCCGTATACCTTCTCCGCGGGTGATGCCTCGCCGTTTGCCCGCGGGGCAGTCCTGAGACCGAGGAGGACCCACGGTAGTTGGCTCTTCCAATTTTCGTCGGTGCAGCGCGCCATCAGGGAAGCCTTGATCGAACGGTGGACTCTCTCCACCATGCCGTTAGCTGCTGGGTTGTAGGCTGGTGGTGGCATGTAGCGACGTTTCCATTAGGCGGGCCAAGGCAGTCCACAACTCCGACAGGAAAAAACTGGTCCGCGGTCTGTCGTGATTTCGTCTGGCACTCCGAATCGACTGATCCAGCTGGCGAGGAGTGCTTCGGCACATGCTTTCGTGGTCGCCTCCGACATCGGCGTTGCCTCGGGCCATCTGGTGGAGCGATCGATTACCGTCAGGAGGTACCTGGCGCCTTCCGACGGGGGCAGGGGCCAACGACGTCTATGATGGATGGCCGAATCTTCGTTTCGGCTGCGGAAATTTTTTCCCCACGACCTGATTCCGTGTGCCGACTGATTTGCTAGTTTGGCAAGGCACGCAGGTCCTGGCCCACTCGAGGGAGTCCTTCCGAATTCCATGCCAGACGAACTTCTCCGTCAGGAGGCGCACCGTCGTCCGGCCCGAGGGGTGCGAGAGTCCCGTGTATGACGTTCGAACACCGGCTTTTCCTTCGGAGGGCTGGGATCAGCGGCGCGGGCGTCCCGTGCTGATGTCGCAGAGGAGCGTCATGCCTGCGGGTCCGAAAGGCACGTCTTCCCACTTGAGGGCGGTGATAGCAGTGCGGTATGCGGCAGTCTCCGGGTCGGCAGCCTGTTCCCGGGCGAGGTCTTCGTATCGACCCCGAGACGCACGGCTTGTTGATTTCTATCCTCGATAGGGCGTCTGCCACGGGGGTTCTTCTCGCCAGGCACGTACTGGATGGTGCAACCGAACTCTGCGATGGCTGCTAGGTGCCTCTGTTCTCGCTGGACAAGCGTCGCCCCCCCGCCTTGGTGAAGGCGTGTACCAAAGGGAGGCTGGTCCGTCCTGATCGTAAAGGGGGAGCCCTCGAGGAGGGGTAGAGAAATGTCGCACTGCTTGGTACACGCCAGGAAAGTTCGCGGCGACGTGCTGTACCTCGTCTCGGCGGCTATAGTGCCTAGAAGGCGTGGCTGGGGCTCGCCCTGACCAACCTGTCGAGGACGCCCCGCAGGCGACGTTGCTGACCTGTCTCGGCGGGATAGTTTTTTGCTGTAAAGGGGAGTGGCGGGGCTCCGCCCTGGCCACCTCTCGAGGACAGCCCCGAGGCGACGTTGCTGGCGTCGTGAGGCGTAAAGGTGCAGCAGGGTCTTGGTGGCATAATGTCGCCGCTCTGGCGAGGGCCCTCTTCGTCTCGTTGAAAGCCTTCTCTTGTTCGGCCTCCCACGTTTAGGGCCTTTGGTTTCCCTTCAGGACCTGTGTTAGAGAGACATGGTGCGGGCGGACGGCGGGGATGAATCGGTGGTAGTAATTGACCATTCCGATGAACTCCTGCAGGGACTTGACCGTGGTTGGTGTTGGGAAACTTCTGCACCACGCCTACCTTCGAGGCCATGGGGCGCACGCCCGTCGCGGAGATCTCGTGTCCGAGGAAGTCTACCTTCTCGGCGCCGAAGGTGCATTTGTCGAAAACGGACGACCAGCCCGTTTTCCTGCAGGCGCTTCAGGACCGCTCGGACGTGATGTAGGTGCTCCTCCAAGGACCTGGAAAAAATCAAGATATCGTCGACGTAGCAGACGCAGAAGGGCAGGTCCCCCAGGATGCTGTCCATCAGGAGCTGGGAAGGTGGCCCCTGCATTCCTCAGGCCGAAGGTTGAGTTAATGAAAACGAAGGAGCCAAAAGGCGTGATGATGGCAGTCTTGGGGACATCCTCGGGGTGCACTGGAACCTGGAAATAGGATTTTAAGAGGTCCATTTTTGTGAAGACCTTCGCCTTATGAAGGCCCACCCCTGTCAAATCCTGCATGTTTGGCAAGGGGTATTGGTCGGGGATTGTAGCGAGGTTGAGTCTTCTGTAGTCTCCGCAGGGCCTCCAGGTGCCGTCAGGTTTCTGTACCATGTGCAGGGGCGACGCCCAAGGGCTCGATGCTTTCTTGCAGATGCCCATTCCGTTCCATCTCCGAGACGCCTGAGCTTCGCCTCCTGGAGGCGGCCTGGAGGGTTGGAGTCGTCGGTGAACTGCGCGTGTGTGGGGGGGGCCTGTGGTGGCTATGTGGTGGAATATCCCGTGCTTGGGCGGCGTCCCTGCCGCCTGGACGAAGTTCCGGCTTGAAGACTTCGGGGGAAACTCCTGCAGGAGGTTGCCGTATTTGTGGGGGGCGATGGTACAAATTGTAGGGCGCCCGGGCCTGCTGCTAGTGGAAGGGAAAGGCATGTCCCCATGTCGAGGAGGCGTTTGCGGCCCACGTCCACCAGGAGGCCGTTCTGCGCCAGGAAGTCTGCCCCCAGTAGCGGGATCCTGACGTCCGCGAGTTGTGAATTCCCAGACGTAGTTTCGCCCCAAGATGGATATCTCGAGGGGCTTCGTGCCGTAGGAAACGGATGGGGGGTCCCGTTTGCGGCGACGAGGGAGGTTGTTTGTCGGGCTCGCGGCTACATTCTTTTCCTGACGGCGGGAATATCGAGTGCATTTGCCCCGTATCCACCAACATCCTCCGGCCGGAGATCGCGTCGCGGACGTTAGAACCCTACGGTGTGTAGTTCCGACGCGGCCGTTGCCACGGGCGGGCCTTGGTTTTGTTTTGCCGTCGTCGTTTTTTGACTGTTGGAAGGTGCAAGGGCTTTCGCACCTCCTGGCGAATCTCCCGAACCTCCGGTGGAAGCGGCACCAGGAGTTTTCACCGTCGCTGCGTGTGGGAGGACTTCCCTTGGGATACCGGCGGACGCCGAATCTCTTGCGTTGGGTCGTCGTCGTCTTTCTTCCTTCTCTGCGGCCAGGCACACGGAGGATCGGGGGGTGGGGGGCGGCGAGCTTCGCGGCATTGTTTGACAACGTCAGCTTCTTTGCCTTCTCTAGTAGTTCGTCGTCCTCTAGGGTGTACGCGTCGGTCAGCTGCTTTCGGACGTCCGGCTCGAGTTGCCGCAGGAATATTTTCGCGGCTCAGGCTGATCTCTACCTTTTTTCCGTCGGGGCCTATTTCGGGCAGACGGACGAGGCCCATCACAATGTCCCAGGCATCTTGGGTGTCGGCGCCGCGCATGGGGTTCGCGACTAGGTCGAGGGCGCGGGCGGCCCTTTCAGCGATAGGCACGGAATAGGCTGTCAAGAGCCTTTCTTTTATCTCGTCGAGCGTGACAAGTCCGATTCGTGCTGACCGGTCAGCCAGTTAGATATTCGGCCGAGCACCTCTGTCGGGAGAGCCGCTGCGACGAGGTCAGCCTGCAGCACTTTGTTTGTGAGCCCCGCGATCCCGGAATTGCCCTTCGGCTCGGAAGAACCAGGAAGACGGGTCAGCCGTTGTGAGGGGGGCAATTTGACAGCTTGAGCGCCGCTGTGTCAGAGTCCGTCGCTGGGCGGGGGAGGCCCGGGTTTCCCGCGAGGTTTCCCGCGAGGTACTGTTTGCGCCCATTGTCCTCTCTCACAAAAACGGTCGACAGAGTCGTGAATGGTGGGCCAAACCGTTTGAGGAAACGCCTGAACACACCTTGGGCAGGTATGCCGTATTTAGTCCGTTAGAGGCGTTGGTTATTTCCACGGTAGGAGCTTTCAGAGATCTATACTGAGGCGCCGTATGAGTCCGTTAAAGATCTCTGAAGGTGAGCGGCGGTAGTGAGTCCCTTAATGGCTGAGCCAAAAACCGCTTGGTTCACCGTCCAAAACCGGGAGGTCACCAGTTGTGAGAGGTGGACAAAGAGGCAGGTAGAAGTAGTACTTGATTTTTATTACAGTCAAGGGAAATATAAATATACAGCATGCGGATGGAAATGTGGTCACCGACCCGCGAGAGAGTAAAAGTGGGTCGGCGAGACCCGATTTGTGTTTCTTTAGAGACATAAAATACAAAATATAAAAGTACACAATATGTGGTTATACAAGCTTTATACACTGACTGGAAAGCCGCTGAATGCTCTCTCAGGGGGAAGTAAGAACAACGCGAATGATGAATTATGTACAGAGAAAATTATGAATAAGCGTTGTCCTTACAAGGTAATCGACAGACAGGAACTGTTACTGTATTTGTATTCATGTGAAAACCAAATATATTCGCATACCCATATATTTTGTAAAGATATGTACGTCTACATTGCATGACATAATAAGGGTGAAAGAACCACATCTATGCGAGAATGGCACTCTTAACATTATTTTATCTGATTTTGCTATGTTCTAGTACGTAGTATCTGTGGTGCGGTTAGCACCGAAAGGATAGTTTTACACAAAGAACGAAGTCTTTTGACATAACGTCGGTAGACGTTTTAGTAATGAAGCATATTTTTCAGTTTTAGTTATGATAATTCATTTGTCTATATATATATGGAATTGTTCTTGGTGAATGTATTGCGCATATTACGTTACGTATGGTAGGAGTTGGTGTCATTGGGTCTTGTTTGTGCCTCTCGCCAGAGGAGCCATTAGGAGAGGTCAAAAGATCGTGAGGGGAAGGGAAGGGTAGTAGTTCGCCCCTCTGATCGCTCGCATGCCCCTCTAGGAGTGTGTGTGCGTATGTGCGTAGTACACTGTATGGGCGTGATATCGCCTAAAATTGTATTGACACACGACACCAATTAATTCACTACATTTAATAAATATGTTGAAGTTGCACACTATTATATTTGGAATTTATTTTAGACAAGGAACTTGATAATTATTGTAAAGTTTTTAATGTTCATGAAAACCTTGTAAGTCAGTTCTGCATTCGTGGTAATTGGTTTGACACCTTGCTCTTTTCCCCACCCAACAAACCCGAATGCAGGACGGAACGAAGTACGAACAGCTTCTTGGCTCAACTTTTGAGGTGACCTGTCATCTAGTGTTGTGTAGTGATGTGTGTGTGGACTTAGAAAGGGCGATTGCCCTGATTCTTTGAATTTAGTCGTAATTTGTTTCATTTGAGTGCCATTGATTTACAATTCCCCTCGAGTGATTAATTTCATTTGTCACTTATATGTTATTACTCTTTGATATGTTTAACTTTTAGTTATTAAATTAATTTTAACTTCACATTTATCTAATGCGTTTCAATATCCTTCGATTTTATTTAATTTTTCCTATGTTTCAGTTTTGCGGATGGTGAATATAAATTGATCTGATAAACCTTTATTGTGTTCATACTTTAAGGTTATGCAAATAACTTTTAGATACGAGATAACACAGCGGTCCTCTAAGGTCTGAAAATCAACCCGTGAGTACTCGCAACATTTAGAGAGAGAGAGAGAGAGAGAGAGAGAGAGAGAGAGAGAGAGAGAGAGAGAGAGAGAGAGAGAGAGAGAGAGGCGTACCTCTCGTCGTATCTCGTATAGCGATTTATGATCTGAGTTCATGTCTACAAGGACTGCTCAGTAAGTGAAAGTACTTAACTGTGGTACTATTCATTAATGATATTGGTGTGTTATCCTCGTTAATAATGAATTGGGTTGAGAGATATCTTCCCGTAATTTAGAAACCGCAAAGGGAGTTTTGTGAAGTTGTTACGTAAGGCTTTTAGCGGTTTTTGACCAAGTAACAACGTTAAGCATATAATACAGTCCACTATAAGTCCATCTTTTTCGCCACATTCCCCTTCATCGCTGAATGACCTTGTAGGTACCATCGCTTGGCCTTTGGCCTAAATTCTATATTCAATTAAATTCGTTTCTTACTTGTTTGGCGTATACTGTTCTCCTGTGTGGTCTTTTGAGTAACAGAAAAGTTGATTTTTTCTTCTCGGCATTTTTTTTTTCTTAATTTTTGAAACTCACTTAGTTGTGTGGCTATTTGGAAAGCTCTGCCATGGAGGTGTCTGTTTCGTGTGGCTATTTGTGGCTAGGTGTGGCTGTTGTGTGCGTGGGCGTCATTTCAGATTTTTGTTGGTTGGGGGTGGGGGGGGAGTGGCAGAGATGGTTTGGCGAGCGAAGCGAGCCTAATCAGCTGATTTTTTTTTCTTTGAGCTGTTATATGTGTTTTTTAAGCCAAAAAAAGTAAGATCATTTCAGTGAAAATTATATACTCCCACTGATGTTTGTTTATCTCATCATCACTGGTAGCTATTATAGTAGACAGACAAGGATCAAGAAACGCAATATTTCGAGAGCATATTTAAAAAGAAAATGCTGTTACCTCTTGGGGTTAGGTGGTAAGGGGGCCAAGTTGAGGTTTGAGGGGGGGGGGAACTTGATTCTTAGGGGCGGTTGTCCCCCCCTCCCCAGGCCCCCCCAAATGACGCCCCTGGTTGTGTGGCAAATTGTCTTGATTATCACTGAAGACAATTACTGCATTTACAGCCCACCATCCTTGAACCTTCCCTTTTTAGATATTTAAACCCAACCTGAAAAGGGCTGTCTTTAAAGAAGGGGGGTTTGGGTGAGGCTGGGGCAGCTGTCTCAAAAGATGGTGGTCGGTTTTTTTATATGGTATGATTTGATAAGGCCAACCTCTCCGTGGAGCAGATGGAGGAAAGGTTGAAGAACTGCTCACAGTTATTGAATATGCTTACTTAAATGACCCCAAGTAGTGAAATGGTGAACTGTCATATTCCATGTCAGTTAAGGCATCATTCAAACATGATCCTGAAGGAAAGTGATGCAGTTACGTCAGTCAGTCGGCCTACATGATTCATGACCCACAGCGCAAGGAATCCTCGATGCTGCTGCTTCCAAGGGGGTATATAGTGGCAAAAGGACTCAAACAATGGAAACTGCTTTTTCAACAGAACCGTGTCCTTTAATTACATTACTTCTTTTGTTTTGGATGCATTAAAGGAAAACTTCTAACGTCTGAATGCAGAAAGTGAAGTACTTTCTGCATTCAGCGTTGCGTTTGCAATGCAGGAACCCTTATTTTCATTTGCCATTTATGCAGTGCCTGGTGTCACCAGAATCAACGTCGTCGTGGAATGCCCACTGCCCAGGCACGACAGACAGCACTGTGACAAAGTTTGATATTCCTACTGTTCAGTGACACGGAACAGTTAGTGCAGACAAAGCATTTATGTACAAATAAATTCAGACGTTTCTCAGTAGTGGCTTTTATATTTGTGAGAAGAAGATTTGGATTTTCATAGGCCTTGATATTAATACTAATAGATATTTCCATTAATAGCCATCCTTTCCATATAATTAAAACTATCATCATTTATTGTTTAAAGAACAGGTATCTACAAATAAATTCTTTAGTAGCAGAGATTACATCTTAGAAGGCTTAGATAATTTTTTAGGCCTATAAATCATTTCACAATATGCAGGCAGCTTGAACACAGCCTACAACTTCAATATTCAAAGAAAATTTATATTCCTGGTTTGGATTTTTGTTTTATTTATTTATTTATTTATTTTGACCGTTGAGCTTAATAGGTCTACTGTTATAATGCTGCAGTAGTCCTAGGAGCATGGTAAGCGTACTGTCATTGCCGGCACCACTAACCTTATCACACCATGCTTTAAACTAAGCAATGCAAACAAAAATTAAGTTCAGATTGCGCGGATCAGGAATGAAGCCAATGCATAAAAGGGATCATATTTATACAACCGTAGGGGAAATGCTGCCACGTCAACTGTGAGTTTATGGTTATGGACGGTACATAAACGAAGAAGGATCTGCGAAACCTTTCGACGTTGAACATCCTTTACTGAGCAGAAACTGACATAAGTGAGGCAAAAGACAATACAAGAAGATTTGAATAACTGACAGATAGGGATTATAAAGATATTAGTACCTAGAATCCGACACACCTGGAAGATGAGAAACCAAACCTTCCAAACAGCATAAACAATGGGTGCAATTAAAGGTTTAAGACAATCATCTCAGATACAAGGACAAGACAATTAAAGGATTGTAGGTGACAGCTATTCAGAACTTGGTAAACAAAACCATATTCACAATACATGTCAGACATAATATTACAACAAGATAACTCTAAGGCGACCTGATTTTTATTAAGTCAGTAATTATAATCTTTGAGGTCCATTGGTTAAACATGTTACAAATACAAGGGTCTAAATGAAAAAGGCCATGACTAAACATTGAAATTACAATGAAAAGTAAGTTGTATTAAAGCAGATTCTAAAAGATTTCGTGATAAGACATCTCTTGACCTTGCAATTACTGAACTACCAACCATTTATTCAGTGGTTGTTTTCATTAAATGAATGAATATTGCTTTAGATGTTTGCCCAGTTTTTACAGAATATTTTATGCTGGCTTAGCCTTACTTCTAGGCCTTTGCTAGACTGTCAGAGATAAAATGAGGGACAATCCATACATGGAATTTTATATATTATGTTGTTGCTTTCTCTGGGGCCATTTTTTATTAACATTCCTTTTAGCGTGTTATTATAGGAAAAAACAAGGTTGACATTAAAAGCTTTTACTACCATACGACTCTTGCTAATTTCATTTTCAATTCTCATTTTTACCCCTTCTACATCAAAAGCCCTTTGTCCTCATCGGGCCGCTTCCCTTTGTGACTTGTTAAAGACCATGCTTTCAGTGCATACCTCAGTGAAACATTAGAGGTTCCTTCCCCCAATGTTAGAGAATTAATCAGCCTTAATCAAAGCAAGAAGTCATTTTTTCTTTTATCTTTTTTAATCTGGGATTCTTTTCCAGATTCCATGAGTCACGTGCCCAGTCTCTCTGCCCGCAAGTGTGCATTACCCAAGTTTATGAAACCAGCTTGAATTCATCCAATTACATTTTAGCCAGCTATTATCCCTTTGTGAGAGATATATAAGTCCCACCGTGGTGGACGCTGCATTTACCTTTTCTCCAGGCCAGCAAGGGCCTTTTTGTAAATAAATAGCTGTAAAGTAACGAGCTGAGTTTTCTGGCGCCTTTCCCTCTAAAGAAATTATCACTAACTATCAGTTTTACGGTAAGTTAAAGCAATTTCCTCTTGAAATCCCTCAATTATTTCCGTTTACGTATATAGCCTCTCTCAAGGCCGGCTAATACGTAAAATTGGCGACGCTTGCCAGCATCGAATCTGGGCTTGCTTAAAAAAAGCTTGTAAATCGCATTATCCGTTGTAAAACGTAAACTGTAAATTATTCTACAAAAAGCAAATCAAGCACACTTGCAGGGAAAGAAGACAGACACTGACTCACGGTAAGGTATTCCATTCATTAATATGATTATTCTATAACCAATGTTAGCTTAAGGTACGTTTAAGTATTTTTATTGTTGAAGTGTTTAAACAAGTGTGAAGTGAGAAATGTTATTATATTGTAACGGCGAAAGCGCCAGAGCTTTATTTTAGCGGCGAGCAAACAATTTGCCCCGCGAATTCTCTGTGATTTTGTATTGTCGTGTGTTGTAGGAGCTCAAACTAACACGTGTGCAGATAGATGCCAGAAAGGACCAGATCAAACTAGGAAGTGCTTTGCCAGGGTTTATTGCTGTATTAGAAAGCCTAGCTAGTTAGGAGTGTTTTACTAATAGTTACGGCAAAAGAAGTGTACAATTCTTTTGTCTGTGATAAGTTAGGGGAATTCATTCTAACTTAGTTTTCATTCCAAGTGTTGGTAACCGCTTCGCTCTCAGCTTAATTCAGCTTCGCGAAGGCGCTCTCTCAGGCCTGCCAGCCAGCCCTACATTTTCACTCACAGCGGCAGCCATGTTTGTTATCTCTTTAAGCATTACCTAAACAAATTAAGCAAAGTAACGTAGGTCTCGAAGTTTTAATGTAAATAATATCAATCTCGGTACTAGTATCTATCGATCTGTCAGAGAAATTAACGTAATTCGCCTTGAATAAGAAAGTAGAATTTTGTGTTGTAAATTGCCTTCGCATTTACAGAGAATCAGCTGATTCGCCATCACTGCTAGCCTACCGTGCTGCTAGCCCGTGCTGGCCAGCTCGCTCACGTGTTTCACCTCGCATCGCTCACTCGTTCGCTGAGCGAAAGTTTCATTTCACTTCGCACTTAACGTAACCTTTTCTTTTTCACAATTGTTTGCTAACATTTTCATCTTAAAATCCTTACCGTCATTTTCACTTGTCCTTACGTAAAGTTAACGTAAATCTTAAAAGTAGAGTCACTTACAAGAATTGTTAACGTAAAACGTGTCTTTGTACATTTCATATTAAAACGCAAATCATTTCATAAGCGCAAGCCGCTACTATTAGCGTAAAAATCGTTCAACGCGAGCGCGTTATCATTTCCATAAAACGTTATCAAAAGCAATTCTTTCATTAAACGTTAACGTAAGTAGATAATTTAACGCAAGTTGCGTCATATTAAGCTAACATTAGTAGTTCAATTCAATATAAGGGAGTTCATTCATATATCATTTTTCACCCTCTCCAAGAGAGAGAGAGAGAGAGAGAGAGAGAGAGAGAGAGAGAGAGAGAGAGAGAGAGAGAGAGAGAGAGAACCAGAACCCAGTATTCACGAAGCCAAGAGTACTACATCTTACCATTAATTATAGCATGCAGAATTAACATTATTTTAGTCTCTTGTGTCTTTCATTTACACAGCGTGATACGTACGCGCATGTGTCCATTGCAGTTTGCAAGCATTTATTTATTTCATTTATCGAGTACTTCAGCGAGGGACTGAGCATTTCTAAAATTTCCATTACCTGTCGTTGCCCGAGTGGTCTTTTCATTTTCTTTTATCACAAAAGACTTGCGTATACCGCAAGCACAACCTGCACAGTGTGCCACGCAAATTCATTACTTCCAGACAGGGAAGTCGTTACCAGTTTAGGACTGGCCACCACCAGTGCACGTCAGGTCTTACCATTTTACAGTGCCACTAATTCTTGACACTGTCCATCGACTGGCTGCTGAAGTACTCCTCTCCTCCACTATTACCCTCTGCCACGAACAGAGTGCCATTTCACTTCAGTATATTTAAGTATACTGCATGTAGTGTCCGGGACACACCAGCACGATACCAGTGCTCCAAGGAACACCTCCTCATAAGGGCCATTGCACCTGTACAGGCCGTACAGGTAGCCATTAAGCCTGCGTGTCCGTCCTTACGGAACGCCCAATTCATTAGAGTATCCACCCTTTTGGATCACTCCCCCAAGGAACGCCTCCATAAGTACCATTGCACCTGTATTGGACCTACAGGTAGCCCATTCCAACGTCTCCCAAGTTGGGAACGCCCGTAAGTGTGACGTACGCCGCACACTTCATTCGATTTTTTCACCTCAGCAGAAGGTGCCATTCACAAAGTGCCACCGAGCACCCAGTCTTTCCAGACTTTTCATTACCACGTCACAGAACACATTTCCAAGTGAGTGCCACTTTACCCAGTAGGCACTCCCATTCCATCCATTACCCTTCCTGGCCATTATTTTAAAACTTTATCAGAGCCTCCACTGCAGCCTAAGGAAATGGCTTCTGCTGCCCAACCACATATATCCATGGAGCTGGAGAGGCTCCAGACACTCATGGCTCTGGGCACGAACGCCGGTTACACTGGGCAGGAACTCACCCGGTGGGTGAAGGGGCAGACGGACGAACTGCTCTTGCAAGAGAGAGCTGCCAGAGAAGAAGAGAGGAAGAAAAAAGAAGCAGAGAGGAAGGCAAGGGAAGAAGAGAGAAAGCACGAGCTAGCTCTCAAGGAGAAGGAGCTCGAGGTGGAGCAGGCACGACAGGTGAACGCCGAAGCCCTAGCCATGCAGCCAGCTCCCAGTCCCACACCTACGGTGTCATCCAATCCTATTGCCAGCATTAACGCTCTCATCCCGAAGTGGACTGAGGATGAGTCCGAGGCATGGCTGGAAGAAGTGGAAGCCTTATTCGAGAACTACCCTACCACTGAGATAGAGAGGGCCGCCCTGCTTGCCAAGCACCTGGATGGCAAGGCTAAGACTGCCCTCCGCTCACTGGATCAGGGTCAGCAAGGGGACCTGGTGGAAGTTCGCAGGGTCATTACAAAGGCCTATGAAAACCCCCGAGAGGTGGAGGCAGCGTTTCCGAGGTCAGGCCAAGGAAGTTGGTTGGGCCTGGGGAGATTACTCCTACCACAAAATCCAAGCCGGGCAGCGGTGGCTTGACGCCATGTCGTGCACCGAGTTCCAGGACCTGTTTAACAGGATCATGCTGGAAGACCTCTACCAGTGTGTACCTGGGCCACTCGCAGTGCACCTTAACGACAAGCAACCCAAGACACTTGCGGAAGCTTGTCGCCTGGCTGACGACTGGGAAACTTTCAACCCCTCTCACAGCACCACCCACCGACGCATGGTGCCACCCGGTCCTCTCTCTGGATCCACACGGCCAAAGGACGCCCACCAAGGACACCCACGGACTTGCAACGTTTGCAAGAAAGTGGGTCACCTCGCAGCAGAGTGCCGCCTCAAGAGTGCTGCGAGCCACAAACCTCCTCAGAACCCTCCTAGGCCACCGAATGGTGCCTCAGCCTCCTCTCAAGTCCAGTCAGATGCCTTACGGAGACCAGCCCAGCAGAGGGACTCCTGCAGAGCCTGTGGGGCTACAGGGCACTACTCCCCTGGATATCCCGGGTGCCCCAAGCACATGCCTTCAACCAGGCACGTCCACCTGATCAGTGCCACAACCCCCTCGACCATTATGCCCGAGTCCAGGTCTCACCCTGAGCGGGTGTGGACCACTTCAGTCACAGTGGCACCCCTGGATGGCTCTACCCTACCTGTGACTCTGCCAGTTGCGGTAGATACCGGCTCCGATCTGTGCCTCATAGACAGGGACCAAGTGCCACCCAGTGCCACCGTCGACGAGCACATCAGGTGGGCCATGACTTGGGTCGAAGGGCAGTCCAAGACCGTTCCCACAGTCATCCTGCAGGTCACCACTCCTTGGTGCACCAAACCTCACCGCCTAGGTGTAGTGCATACGATTCGGCATGGAGTAGGTTTCCTATTGGGACGGGACCTCCTCTGGGGATGTCCCTCCCCCACACCACTCCAGGGCCGAGCTACCTCGCCACATCAAATCACGGCCAGAGAGGACTCTTCACCTGTGCCAGAGCACACTGCCAGCCTTGGTGACTCCACAGATTCGCAAATTGTGGGGCCATCTCGGCTTTACCGTCCAATGCCACAGAAGAAGTTCTCGAACCAGTTCTGCCGAGACTGTGGCCGCAAGGGTCACATGTCTGCCAACTACGTAGGGTGCGCGAATTACAATATTCCTGCCATCGCAATGGCAGTTACCAATCCTTCGTTACTAGGACCCCCAGCTCAGGGCCCTATAACCGTCACACCCCTCCAAGGTCATTATCTACCAAGCCATGTCAGAGCCTTTGATGACTCCGGCGCTCAAATCTCCCTGATACGGGAAGATCAAATCCCCCGAGGGGCTACCATTGATAGACGGCAACTGATCACGATTGAAGGCATCAATCATAGTAAGATGATCCTTCCCACCGTCCAATTGAGAGTCGTACGACCTCACCTTGCCAAGGTATGTACACTTGCAGTTGCAAGCTACCTTCCAGGAGGTTACGACCTCATCCTAGGGCATGACCTGAAGTCTCCCATTACCAAGGGCACACTGAGAGGTATTGCACCTCCGGTACCCGCCACAGGTCCAGTCGACCCCAACTCTCTGCCAGTGCCACTTGGCAGCACTGAGCAGTGCCAAGCTCCGTCCAGCCTGGTCGTAGAGCCACCACAGAACTTGACTTCTGCGCCTGGCCCCGAGCCAGTGCCGGCGCCTAACCTAATCAAGGATCCTCCTACAGGAGATCCTCCAACAGACATGGAGCTTACCGCAGCCCATGGCCAATCCAAAGTCCATGAGTCTTCTTCACTCTCACCACTGTCGCCCGAGGATGAACCTCCGGCAGACCTAACATTCTCACCTCATCTGGAAAACCAGGAACTGCCCGACCAGGAGTCAGCCTGGAGTGTTCCCCTTACGACGGTTGTCGCAGCAGCCGGAGTGAGGGCCTCCCCTGCAGTAGGTTCCACCTCTACGACGGTTGCTGCAGATACCGAAGTAGGGTGTTCTCCTGAAATCCCTCAGGCTACCACTGCCTCTGCTCCTGCCGGCGTTTCTGGCCTTTCCCCAGAGTCGGTGCCTCCGTCTACTCCTAGGATAGTATAGCCAGGTCCTGGAGGAATAAGAAGAAGAAGAAGGGACGTAGCAAATCATTAACACACTAACCAAAGAGCCACATGCTCTCCTTGACACCTGTGCCCGAGGTACAGTGTCGCATTCAATTGCAGAGTGATCCTGGCACCTACCCAGAGAAGGTAGCCAGCCTGATCTCTGCCAGTAGAACTAACCCTCTAACCCCTAGCCATCGTAATACTAATCCTCACTTGAATATAATTACCTCATTGCATTTCCATCCTGGTCAACTAACCACTCATCATCCCCACGCATCATTACCTCTCATGTATTTTAACAGTTCCGTCGCTGAACTACTGCTGTGCGTACCACACTCTGGAATGAATGAGTAGGTTAGGCTAATGATTTAGTACCAGGGCATTAGGTTAGTAGAAAGTAGAATTTTCAAGTAACCTTATCTAGGGGTAGAGTAGACTGTCGTCACCGACAACCCGTAGTTATTACTTAGGCTAGATTACATCACTACATTAAGTTAGTACACTTAGCATCTTTGCCTATAAGTTAGGTAGGCCATTGTAGTAAGCCGTATCGCTGCTCTAAAAACTTCAAGTTAGAGTAAGAGAACTGGATAGTCGAGGCGATCAACTTATTTAAGCCAAGACCTTCACGCCCGAAAGGGAGTGAATGCCTTCTTAACAGGGGGAGCTGCTACGTTTATAGAACGCCTCGCCTTCCCAGCAGAGTTTTAGTGATATTAGTTATAAAAGAAGCAGCCATGCCTTCTCCTAAAGCAACTGTTGTTGGGAGAGAGGGCATGTCGTAGGGAGGTATTTCCGGTCTGACGGAAGCTTAGGGTAAGAGAGGCAAGTCACAAGAGTAGCTAGGCTTCGAGATGGATTTTAGGGACTTCTACAATAAGACCTATTTTCCTTCCCAATTTGCTGGCGTTGTGTTTATCACTTTTCAGGCGATGCCCGAGGCAGTATTTGGAAGCCCCGTGATTCAAAAACAACCAGGATCTCTCTCAGTCGACTGCAGTCTGTGATCCAGGACAGATGTCCAGCCGGCCAGCCTCCCAGACTTAAGCCTATCGGCTCGGCGTACTGGTGGCCACGAATCCCAGACCTGAACGAAGTCAGGCCGCATTCTTCCACAACGATACACTGAATATTGCATCCAGGTACGTCTAAAAGTGTAAACTTCAACCCAGCACATTTTACTACCATACGACTCTTGCTAATTTCATTTTCAATTCTCATTTTTACCCCTTCTACATCAAAAGCCCTTTGTCCTCATCGGGCCACGTGCTTCCCTTTGTGACTTGTTAAAGACCAAGCTTTCAGTGCATACCTCAGTGAAACATTAGAGGTTCCTTCCCCCAATGTTAGAGAATTAATCAGCCTTAATCAAAGCAAGAAGTCATTTTTTCTTTTATCTTGTTTAATCTGGGATTCTTTTCCAGATTCCATGAGTCACATGCCCAGTCTCTCTGCCCGCAAGTGTGCATTACCCAAGTTTATGAAACCAGCTTGAATTCATCCAATTATATTTTAGCCAGCTATTATCCCTTTGTGAGAGATATATAAGTCCCACCGTGGTGGACGCTGCATTTACCTTTTCTCCAGGCCAGCAAGGGCCTTTTTGTAAATAAATAGCTGTAAAGTAACGAGCTGAGTTTTCTGGCGACCTTTCCCTCTAAAGAAATTATCACTAACTATCAGTTTTACGGTAAGTTAAAGCAATTTCCTCTTGAAATCCCTCAATTATTTCCGTTTACGTATATAGCCTCTCTCAAGGCCGCTAAATACGTAAAAATACATATATAATATATATATATATATATATATATATATATATATATATATATATATATACATACACACACACACACACACATATATATATATATATATATATATATATATATATATATATATATATATATATATATATATATATATATATATATATATATATATATATATATATATATATATATATATATGCATATGCATATATATAAATATAAATATATATACATATATATATATATATATATATATATATATATATATATATATACATACATATATATATATATATATATATATATATATATATATATATATATATATATATATATATATATATATATGTGTGTGTGTGTGTGTGTGTGTATATATATATATATATATATATATAATATATATATATATATATATATATATATATATATATATATATATACACACATATGAGAGGCAGTTTCAAGCAGTCCTTATTATTTTTAGAATTTTGGCAAATATTTGAATCCCAAAAAAGTAGTGTCTTGAGTTCAAGCGTTTTCAAGTTTCATTAGCGTGTCGAAACAAGGCTTGACATTTTCAGTACAACGCAATTAGAATTACGAGAATGTACGTTAAAGAATGGTGTATTATTCTCACAAATATTCTCGTAAATCTAGGTCTGTTGTACTGAAAATGACAAGCCTTGTTCCGACAAGCTCCTGAAAACTTGAAAGCGATAGAACTCACAACACTCCTTTTTTGGATTCAAATATTTGTCAAAATTCTAGAAATAATAGGGGCTTCTTGAAACTGCTCCCCATGTGAGTGCATAGTTTTTATATATATATATATATATATATATATATATATATATATATATATATATATATATATATATATAATCAAGCAAATTAATAAAAACTAAACAAGTGGCAACTCTTACCTTTCAGTTGTTGGCCGTCTCCCTCTGCAAACGATATCAAACTAGGCTAATGAATTCATGGAAATACAAAAATATGCTATTCATTTCCCAAACTAGATGAACATAATATGGAACAAAGTGACTAAAAGATGTCATATTAAGAACTAAGTCTGATCCACAAAAAAACTGTAAATTGTCATTCTATTCTCCTGAATTAGACTAAGTAATCACCCCCAAACTCCCAAATTGTCAATCACTACATTTCAATAGTCAAGTCTTTAGAGAATCCCGTTCTCTAAAATAATGAGATGGGACCCATCTCTTCGATGGGTTTTTTCAACACCTCGTGTCCTCCGAACCATCCTTATCTCTGTATCAGGAGAGTGTGGCTTTTCTCCTCAAATGTCAGGCGGTTGGACCCATCAATACATGCACAAACGCACGTAGCTATCAGAAACCTTAAAATCCCACAGTAACTGGTTGTACGTGCCTCCGACTTCACAGTGTATAGTCATCAATTCCTTCATTTCAAAGAAGGCTGTCGTTAGGCTCTCCCTGTCTCCAAGTCAAGAAAGCTGATGCATCACGATTCACCGACACATTTACTTTCTTCTTTAATATATTATATATATATATATATATATATATATATATATATATATATATATATGATATATATATATAGTTTATATTTTTTTATTTCTTGAAGCGTTTTGTTCCATGTTTGTCGGCCACGTTTTTATTTTTGTAAGAAAACCCTGGTGTTTCTCAAAAGGTTACGCTTTACTTTTTAGTGTAAACAGAAATTGCAACCGATTTATGATTGTAGGTTTAATAAAATGAATGTGATATTCTGTCGAGCCAAAGAATGTTTGAAAATTCTGTAGAGTTATTAACTTAGTCTACCAAGTCAAAGAAGCTATGAAAAATCCGAAGAGTTTCATACAAATCCCGAGATACAGGGAGGGGTCACTAGAGGTCACTGCTGACCTGCTAATCATGTACTAAGGTTGTATTGTCACTGGGCTTGAGTAACCATGCAAAATTTCAAGTCAACGGCGGACGAAGGGAACAGGTTGAAAATTGATTTAAGAGTTTTGACCCAGACGCAGATGCGTAGTAACTTGGGTCCTTTGGCTTAAATGCTTTGATATTTGTATACCCATTTGTCTCCTGTACTCCTTAAAGTATGTTGCTGTAGGAAGTGGTAATTATTATAAATCTTTCTGTATTTACACAAATTTAAACCTAGAGTGCCCAATACAGAAAGGCCTCGTACAGGGGTAGTTTCGTCAGTGGACCTCATGCGGTACACTGTAGGCATTACTTAAGGTTCTTTGCAGCGTGTTTTCGACCCCTAGCTGCAACCACTTTCGTTCCTTTTAGTATACCTCCTTTCATATTCTCTTTCTTCATCTTAATTTCCACCCTCTCCTAACACTTGATGCATAGTTCAACTGCTTTGAGGTTTTCCTCCTGTTACACCTTTCAAACCTTTTACTGTCAATTTCCATTTCAACACTGAATGACCTCATAGGTCCCAGTGCTTGGCCTTTGGCCTCAATTTTATATTCAACTCCATTCATTCAATACAGAAAGGAATTCTGAGTTCCCGGGCTGTGACCTTGCCTCCCAAAGCCTGTATGTTGTTGTGAGGCTGGTGATTTGACAAGGCTTTTACAGGTAAGCCCAGTTGTGATAAACTTGTCCCTACAAAGACCATTCAGTCATTAAAGTTACAGGTTGATAATGTTTTCTGTGCCAGCAAATGCAGTGTTTACTCGTAAGTAGCTTTTATGATGATGTAAGAGTTTAAAGCCATGTTAAATCTTGTATGACTAGATCCTCGACATTCATACATTGCCAGAAAAAAAAAACAATGATACATTTTACATATCGGTTACTGGAATTTTTTTATTGTTAATATACAACAAAACTTCATAGAAATTGTAAACACTGATTGTTACTAAATCAATATCTTCTACAATGATTGAGTAACAATGAAAAATAAAGTCGATAAAATGTTTAGCAAACTGATTACTAAAAGTTAATATCACACAGATACACACACACATCAGTGTGCCAGATCTACTTCACGTCATTTTAAATTTGCCATCAAGTCATGTGGAAGTCCGTAACTGTATAACATGGCATGGGTAGTATTCATTGCTCTCAAATTTGACGAAAAATGTCGGGGCAGCCATGTTGTCCACAGCTGTATCGTAGGGAACGTTTCTTGACGCATCCAACGGTGGCCGCGTCCAAGAGGGATCGCCTTTCACAATTTCACCTATGATAACGGTGGCTAAAATCATGTATTTGTGGCCACTGGCATTCTCGGTACTGTTTTGGAGAGCTACAGCCGCGCTGGAAGTGAAAGTTTATCAAATGAATAGATTTCCATTCTCATCAAATAACAAAGATTAAAGGGCCCCATACGCTGTGTGATTGTCATTATCGACAAACGTGCACACACACGATTCAGGCAGTGTGAACAATCTCGGCACCGATTTCAGTCTGAACAAAGATTTTGTCTCGGGAAGACAGGACATCATCTCTAGAAGAGATGTGTGTTATAGCGATATACAGGCAGTCCCCAGCTTACGACGGGTTCGGTTTACAACATTCCGAGGTTACGGCACTTTTCTATTATATTAGCCACAAATTATTTCCAGGTTTACAACGCATGTTCCAGGGTTATGACTCTTACGACACCGATCTGATGGAAGAAATATAACTCCAAAAATGCAGAATAATCAATTTTAGAAGTTTTTTTATAGTTTACAGTTTACATAGTTTTTAATACACCTAAAGCATTAAAAGTAATGTTTTCTTAGGATTTTTGACGATTTTCCAGCTTAAGATGCGCCTCAAGAATGGAACCCCCGTCGTAAGCCGGGGGACTGCCTGTATCGACAGACAAACATGCATTGAATGACCAATGGTATGACAGACATTAGTCGCAAGCCAGCAATCTGATCGTGACAGATTCCCGCCGAGATCATTCAGACCACGAAATCTTGCCCACTTTTGGTATTCAGACAAGCCCATAAACAATGTTTTTTGGGTATGGGGCCCCTTATGGCATAAATTTATTACACGCACAGGAATCTCATTTTTCCCATACCTGTTAGAGAAATAGGTTCCTTGCCCATAATTCATATCGCTAGTTCCCTGCCTTCGCCAGTCGATGTTTCCCAAGCAAATGGTGTCCAGCTCTTGTTCATCCATGCCGTAGAAAAGTTTGTTTACATGCAAGTGGTCTTTGCAGTCTCTGTTAGTAGAGGAAAAAAATAAATGATTTTATTAATTGCTGTTCTTAGACATTGATAAACAGTTTAATGAGAAAACCATGATTTAGCTTGGTAGCTGCTTTTGAAACTTCCCTAAATGGCAAATAGTGGGAGTTTTTGTACCCGTTCTTTTTCATTTTATGACTCTCAGGTTTTGCAAACCTCAGTTGCTCCCAGAATGTGAAAATAGTATGAAGTCATACACATTTTTTACTAATAAATTTTTTACCATGATCGTTTTTATAATTTCTTATTCAAAACGGAAAATGTATACTTGGAAGGCCCCCTCACCTTCTAAAAAGGGAGATACTAGTGCTGACAGCTGGCAACATGCTCGTTTCCCTATGTTTAGAGCCTGCAACACCCCACCAGCTGTCAGTATTTTGTTAATTGTCACATTATTAAAAATGAGGTGATGTATTTCTAGAATAGTAATTTTGGCCATTTACTTGTGCAACAACCCAATTTCATTGGTGAAACGTGTCAAATTAAGAGCCTGAAGATGGCAGTACTCACCGCTGTGTCAAATATTCCTTCCTGGACTGGAATGAATCCCATAGGTAAGGGTTTTGGAGTCTCTGTATAGACTGGATGTTGGCAGTTGGCATGGTGATAAATAAGCGATCTGCGACCTCGCGATATTCGTCGCTGCTGGAATCAAGAGGCACTAGTGCGTGAATGGAACCGTGATCCATTTTTTTCCAGTGACTCGGAACATTTCTGCTCCGAGTCTCTTGATCTGGCTTTTGACCTGGCTTCTTCTTCTTCTCCTCCTCGTCTCCACCGGCGTTTTTCACAGGGTGTGTTGGACGACGCCTTACTTCCCTCACTTTCTTTGTTGTTTCGTTCACTTGGACCATTTTAGAAAAATCAATGGTGTACTGATACTGACTGTTACTAAATGAAACGGGTGACTTCGGCCTTTTCAAAAACTGTTCCTCAATATCATTACTTGTAATACTGGAAGTCATGTCTTTTCTGTTGAGACTGTCTGCATCACCATATTTAATCCATTTGTCTTGTTCATCTTTGAAGTACCATTGAAAGACTGTGGCATTTTGGGTGTCTTTAACTAAAGATGAGGGTGTTGATAATCTACGGATGGTCAGTTCTTTATCATTTTTAGTATTTCTTAATTTCATACTTATAAAATCTGCTTCCCAAGGATCAGTACCTAGCACCTCGATTAACTCTTGAGTGCATGATTTGCCTAGACCTGACATGGCACCAGAGGATTTCGAAACTTGACAGAAGGCATCTTCCAGGGCCTTGGTTTGAAAAATAGGAATATTATACCATCTTCCATTACTGCTAACTTGCCAGTGGAAAGGATTCTTTGAATGTAGGTACTTGCAACCATTCTGATAGTCTTGACAGTTTTGTTCTATTGAATGTACACATATCTCTGTTATTTTCACATCTCCGTAAATGTCCGTTGATTTGTATGTTTTTGCATTTATTTTAGGATCAGGCTTCTTCTGTTTCATTTGGTCTGTACTTTCTTTTGTGGAGGTTGTTTGCAATTCTGAGAGGGATCTGATTTGCTTTAATATATCTCGTGGGGTTTCATTTGTAGGCACTCCATGAAATTCAAGTAGCCCAAGGCACTGTTTATCAAGTACATCATGATTCAGACGACATCGTGTGCAGCTATTTATGTCTGTCACAAATTTCCTACAAATGTGCAACTTCCGACATCTTGTATATTTACATCCATTCTCTGTGTTGTAGTGATGGCATACTTCGAGATAGTCTACAAATTTACAAGAATTTCTTATAACTCGGAGCAAGCACTCGTCACTTAAGCAGCTCACATGAAGATTGTAAAAAGTAGTATTGTTGTGGTTAGTTTTGACTCCATGCCCGTGGAAACAAGGCTCTTTTGACTTGCACCTACCATGTATGTGATTCCTGCATATGTGGAGGTCAGTACAATTTGATGAGCTGCAGCCATTGGCTGAATAATGCTTCAAGCAGAGAACTAGTTTTGGATCAAGTCTCAAGATTTTGTTTTGGTAGTTTTCATTTATTGTAAAAATGTCTTTCCTTGACTCGGCTGTTGTTAATACAACACGTGGAGGGACACTTATATTGCGTACAATGTTGTGAACAGTATCATATAAAGTGTTCTTGTAAGACAGCTCTTTGACCAAAATGTCTATAATGTCCTTTGGATACCCTTGGTCTGATTCCTCGTAGGAATCATATGCTCTACCACTCCTGTTAGGGTATCCTGATGGGTGCTGCCTGGAGTCCCCCCGGTCCCTTTCGTATACTCTGGGATGGTGATGAGTTGGTGCATCTCTGGCGTCTCTGGGATGGTTTGGTGGGTGAGGGTACACAGGACCAGAATTGAAATGGTTTGCCGGACGAGGGTTCCAAGGACCAGAATTGAAATGGTTTGCCGGACGAGGGTTCCAAGGACCAGAATTGAAATGGTTTGCCGGACGAGGGTTCCAAGGACCAGAATTGAAATGGTTTGCCGGATGAGGGTTCCAAGGACCAGAATTGAAATGATGGTTGTTCGTAGGGTCGAAATGTGGATTATGTGGGCCATATCTTTCGGGGTGTCCTTGATGGTAATCATGGGGAAATCTTTCATGCTGATCATGACGAAACCTTGGATCAGGTACTTCATGTGGGTGTTGGTAATTATTTCTTGGGTGAGGTGTGTGATCATTCCTTTGTCTGTTGTCTTTTTTCCTGTAATTAATCTTATTATCGGGCCGTTTTGGAGGCGGCCTACTCCCTTGCACGTCATTCAGATCCATCATGGATCTGCTGCCTCTGGTGTTGAACTGAAATAAAGAGGGAATTGAAATGAAAAGGAAGGAAAATTAATGTAAGCCAGTCATGGTTCTTGATTCGAAGGCAACTCAACTTTATACTACATAATACATACATACTTACACTAAAGGTATTTCACATCCCACCTTAAGATTACAACTTTTCTTCGTTAAACATGACTTTGATCTCGCACCCTTGATTTTGCTTTAGTATTGAGTTGAATGGTAGAATATACAGGAGATTTGTCAGATTTCTCGGTAGAATCTGGTGGGCAGTAATACTGGGAATACCAAATCAGCTTGCCCCATGAGTATACTATATTATTTTTGTTGTCTAAGAATTAAACACACACACACACACCTCATGGATTGGCAACCATGGCTTTTTATTTTTCATGACCAGCTATTTCCTTTATGCTGCGTATGATGTAAAGTCTCCAACCTTGGGGATACGAAGAGGCTCATCCTCTTCATGAGCCTCTTCGAGTGCTAAGATGAGGAGGGTAATCACCCTTTCTCTAGGAATCCCAGAGAGAATTTGGTTGGCAGATCAAGTGGAATGTTTAGTTTTGTGGTAGTTTTGTGGTAAGACATAGCTAGCTTCAAAAGATTAAGCTGTCAGTCTTTCAGGGTTTTTTTTCCAGTATAATTTTATTAATGTAATTTGAGAGTATTAATATTGCATGAATGGTTTAATTAAACATTTTATTAAAAGCTATTTCCTTAATGCTGCGTATGATGTAAAGTCTCCAACCTTGGGGATATGAAGAGGCTCATCCTCTTCATGAGCCTCTTCGAGTGCTAAGATGAGGAGGGTAATCACCCTTTCTCTAGGAATCCCAGAGAGAATTTGGTTGGCAGATCAAGTGGAATGTTTAGTTTTGTGGTAGTTTTGTGGTAAGACATAGCTAGCTTCAAAAGATTAAGCAGTCAGTCTTTCAGGTTTTTTTTTTCCGGTATAATTTTATTAATGTAATTTGAGAGTATTAATATTGCATGAATGGTTTAATTAAACATTTTATTAAAAGCTATCAATATGTTACTTTTATAAATTTATTTAATGTAAATTACGCTCCCAATTAACTGTTCGTCCGTGACGACCATAATCGCTGTGACATCAGCTTTCAGTGTTTGTCCAGAACTTGTTGCTGTACCCAGATGTTGCAAAATACATCAAATAGAGGTCAGAGGTCAACTTGAAGTTCGGGCTACTAAATAGTATCCTGTCAATTTTGGAAGTAGAGGGGCAGTATCTTCGCTCTTTCTCCACAGAGATTCAGCATATGCACTTACATACATTGTAAGACCATGTTGCTTGTGTCAACTTGAACGTACAGTGTGAGACCATGTTGCTGCAATTGACATACCAGTTGTGAAGAACATGGTTGCTTGTGCAACTTGAACATCTTGTGAGACCAGTTGCTTGTGTCAACTTATACATGTTGAGACATTGTTGCCGTGTCAACTTACATACCATTGTTGCAGACCATTCTTGTGTCAACTTAACATACATGTAGACCATGTGCTGTCAACTTGACTACCGTTGTGTAGACCATGTTGCTTGTGTCAACTTGAACGTACAGTGTGAGACCAAGTTGCTTGTGTCAACTTGAACATACATTGTGAGACCATGTTGCTTGTGTCAACTTGAACATACAGTTGTGAGACATTGTATTGCTTGTGTCAACTTGTTGAACATAACACATTGTGAGACCATGTTGCTTGTGTCAACTTGAACATACATTGTGAGACCATGTTGCTTGTGTCAACTTGAACATACAGTGTGAGACCATGTTGCTTGTGTCAACTTGAACATACAGTGTGAGACCATGTTGCTTGTGTCAACTTGAACGTACAGTGTGAGACCATGTTGCTTGTGTCAACTTGAACATACATTGTGAGACCATGTTGCTTGTGTCAACTTGAACATACATTGTGAGACCATGTTGGTTGTGTCAACTTGAACATACATTGTGAGTCCATGTTGCTTTCGTCAACTTGAACGTATAGTTGTACACAGGTTTCCCTGGTACGCCTTCTTGAGGGACTTCGAAAAATTATATGGTAACAGTGTTTACTGAGGGGGATGGGGGAAGGACTCTTCCTCTCTTAGCAAGAGTTCCACCAATAAAAACTGTAATTCTTTCTGTGGGAGGAGTCATTAGGTATGGTTGGACACACACACACACACACACACACACACACACACACACACACACACACACACACACAGTAAAAGAAAAGAAAAAAAAGAAATCTGAGCAGGTTATATCGCTGTAACTAAGATTACTGTCTCACTTTTAATATAAGTTTATTTATCAAGATTCCATTTAACTTTTGTCTAAGGCGTTATCTTACCACCGTGTCTGTTATTATATATCGGTCATATTCATTATGCAATACTTAAAATTGATCAAAATGTTAGTTATATTGGTATTGGAGAGAATCACGAACATCATAACAGGATATTTTAACCTTATCACATAAGCCAAGTTTATAGTATCGGTTGCAGTGCGTTTCGTACCAATAATATAATAGGAAGCTATAAAGAGCGCTTCATTGAACCACCCAAAAACTCAGTGAATGTGTTGAAAGTGTCCGACACCTTAGCTCCTCTCTATCTCTCTCTCTCGCTCTCCTCACATATTAGCTAATTTAAAGCGACATGTCATCTAGAAATACCACTGCGCTAAGTATGCAGTTTTGATATGTCATTAACACCCTCTAATCTTGACTAAACTAATATATGCATATATATTTTTTCGGGGGGCAGGGGAAGTGGTGTCGGGGATTGAGTTCTTGTTGTTAAGCCGTCTTACAGGTTTTGGAATTCTAAAATGTAATTCAAACTGACAAGTTTCTTGCTTTTGCTGTACCGAATGTCTTCAGCCTGGCTTTGCTACAACTGAAATGGGTGGGGGACTAAGGGTAAGGTGGGCCTGTTGCGCCCCCGATGAGTGGACGAAGTAGATATGCTCGTGGATAGAGTGTATGGCTAACGAAAAGCTCCACTTGAAATATTTTCTTGTTTACCTTTAATGCCGTGTGTTTTTAGTGTTTATCCTATTATTATAGTACTGTAGATTTTCTGAATACAACAACATTTACAAGACGAAGGATTGGGTTAAACTCACTCTCTCTTGTAAATACATATAGTATGAAAAGGAGAGAGAGAGAGAGAGAGAGAAAGAAGGGAGGGGGAGGGGAGGAGAGGTGAGGAAAGGAAAAGGAAGGGGGTGGAGGGAGAGGGTAGGCAAAGTTTTTTTTATACTGTTGTGTTCATATCCACTTCTGGCTAATCGAGCCTTTTGCCTCTTCGTACAGGACAAGTGTCTATTCTTTATAATTTGTGATTCACGATACTCTTATAAATTACGGTACTGGGTGTAGTACACTATAGCAAAATCTCGTACTTATATGAATCTGAAGTTACAGAGAAATAGGTTAGAGAATTCGCGAACACTTTTACCGAGCTCATTTTACGAAGCAGTGCTCAAAGAGTATTCAGTTCTCAATGTAATTATTAACAGGAACAATAATTACGTGAGCGTATTATATTTAACAGTAATATCTTTATTTCATACCATAGTGATTATGATCCCCATTGGCTAATCCTACAATCAAGGAACGATATAATGATGTATGAAGCATGGTATTGTTTTACTCGACTCGAAACAGTCTGAATCCCAACGGAGGTGATGTCGGCAGCAGGATTTTTAAATGGGTCAGACTTCATAACCACTCACAATGAATCGAAGGGACACAAATCTGGCGCTGCTAGGACGAATTGTCACTTTACGCGACAATGGCTTCTCGATATGAGCCATTGCACCTGATGTTGTGTCCCCCACCACGGTACAGTTGTGGATGAGAAGGTGGGAGGAGAGTGGGAACTTGAACGACTTGCGTAAGTTATGCCGAATGATTGGTGGATGTGTTACATTGTTCATGGTTATTTAATCTTGCTTATTTAATGTGAAAGTTTCTTTCTTACATGGATTTCGTCTCGCTATTATAATTTTTGTTAGAACACATATATCAACAGCCATTCCAACACCACAGTAATATTTCAGGTGCACCTCCATAATTCCACACTGGTGGGTGGTTGGCCCTTGCCGACCTCAACCATGAACAAAGTTAGATAGTCGATTGAGTTGTCTCAGTAAAATTAAGCCTATAAGAGCATTTTATTTGTGCCCACCCCGTCACAGTCATTGTGGGTCTTATGATAGCTACAGTTTAAATATTAAATGTCATTTCAGTGATGGCTCAGGAATGATTTACAGTTTTAATAACCACCAACCAAATTGAGAATATTATGGAAATATGTAATCACGTTCCATTTGATATGCTTTTGAAACCAAAAATATACGGCCATGTTTACTAAATTATGATCAATCCATCGAGTACAAAATTCGAAGAATCTAGAATTGATTGCGATGTTATATAAATTATAAGTTAAACATTTAAGATAATATGTTCTCTTAGCTAGGCCAGGGGGTCCATGGAAAACCACCCCAGCTGAGGTTGACACAATTATCAGGGCGACTTGAGAGCAACCCTTAACCAACGCCGAGGCCATTCGTGAAGACCTTGGATTAGAAGTGTCATCGCTGACAGTACGACGCAGACTCCACGCTGCTGGAATTTATCACAGAATTCCAGCGACGAAGAAGCTCTTGACGGAGCGACAGAATGCGGGAAGGCTTGATTTTGCCCAACGTCATGCTGATATGGGTTTGGACTTTTGGGGCCGGGTCATCTTTACTGACGAGAAGTGCTTCTCGTCGACATGACATGGGAAGCTGCATTGTTGGTGAACAAATAGAACTCGGTATGGTGAGCAAAATCATTACTTGCATCAATTATCAATTGCATTCTTCTTTATATTAATTATTAATCTTGAGATTTTGTTCCACGGAAGTGGACTTTTAAAATATATAAAGGGAGTAAACATAAATAAGAGTGCTATTTCTGAGATAAATATTAGGTAAGGGACAGTGGCATCATTTGCTCTTTTCCTCAAATATAATTAAAGAAATAATTAGACAATAGAATTCTTTCAGTGTTGTTCATCACTGAGAATTTAAATTCTCCAAAGGTATATATATGATTTATACTATACACCTCCATTTTTTTTTTTGTCTCATTCAGGTATGAACCCTGTAACATCGTTGAGGTGGTTCGATCCGGCCATGTCACCTGCAATGTATGGGGCTGGGTGTGTCTGGATGGTATGGGTGATGTGTTCCGTATCGAGGGACGATTTACAGCAGCTAAGTATGTTGAGCTGCTGCAAACCACCTTCTTGCCTTCGTTACGAGAAAGGAATTTTCCCTTCCCACCAGGGCCCATCCTGTTCATGCACGACCGGAGTCCCATTCACACTGCTCGCGTTGTTCAAGAGTGGTTTGCTGGACAGGATAACCTGCTTTTTCTTGAATGGCCGAGCAATGGAGCAGATATAAGTGTGATTGAACACGTGTGGGCCCAGATGGTGAACACATGGAAAATGGAACATGAGAGAACAACACAGCAACTCATGGCTCACATCAACTCTTAGTGGGAAGTTTGTAGACGGAGACCGCAGCAAATTTTCAACCTTGTTCATTCGATGCCCGACAGATTGAGGGAAGTGACTGAGAGAGAGGGTGGATGGTCAAGGTATTCGATTGTATAATATAAATGTTATATTTTTTGTAATAGGACATAAAATGTTCTCATTTTGTTCTCACTAGTTATTTGATTATATGTTTTAATAAACATAATTCACAAGTTTTTATTAAAACCATGATATTCTTGATATAATATTCGAAGTATCTGTTAAAAAAAAATGGCACAATACCTCCATACAATATTGAGAGTATTGCAGTAAACTTTCCTACGTACTCGGGCCCCACATTTTTTTATGTCTCCCCCTAATCACCGTTTCTTGTTAACAGCATTGAATTATAGAGCTGAATGACTCGCCAAGCACTGTTTTCATACAGTGAGGTCGGTAACAGTATTAGCGAATTGCCTTACCTGTATACTTTGTTCGCTGTCGTGTGGCCGATACAGATATACTTCGCCGCTTATTTTCGGTTATTAGCTTCTTGGAGTCTATTAAAATAGTTTCCATTATTTGAAATGCAATGGTTTATATCCTACTGATATTTTCAATGTATCTTTGGTTAAAACCTAAGTTATATGAACAAGAGTAAAAATGTGGCATATTTTTTCGCTGTCGTTTCTGAGTATAGGGGTCATATGCTCTGTAGGATATTTTAAAAGGTAACTGTCAATTCAGTAGATGATACTCTTTATGTCAGCCACTATAAGGAAAGCCAAAATAACTTCACCCATCACCTGAGGTCAACGAGATATATAGTCTATAATATATCAGCGCATACATAATTTTAGAAAAACAACAGTTAACCCTTAAAAGGTCAACCACGTCATATGACGTGTTGCAGAAGTCGTCCCGGGACACACATGTTGTTTACGTCAAGTGACGTTCTTAAGTTTTTAAATTTGCGCGCCTTCATAGCTTATTGTATCGATATTGTTTCTGTACTACTTAGTGCCTTATTAGAGGTCTTGTTGGTCGTTTGCAATGCTCCTCTTCCATTTGTATGAACTGCGCGGGGGAGGGGAGGTAAGGGTGGCCTAGGAGGTTGTCAGAAATGTCAACCCAGCTAATCCTGTGTGGCAAAGGATTGGTGGTGATAATTTTTTGCCGCACACCTTCGATTTTGATGAAAGTATATCAGGAATAAAGTTTTTTTTATTCTGTTTTTAAAGATTCTATAATGGAACTCTGACTGTAGAGAGATCCAATCGTTAATTTCATGTTATGAAATGGGGTAATATATCAAGCGAACACTCAAGGGAACAAGAGTGTTATGACAATAAAGTATCAGAGATGAGAAATTTCTTTGCTTGTTTATGCTTATGTTTGTTTGTTTGTATGGTGCTTTTACGTTGCATGGAACCAGTGGTTATTCAGCAACAGGACCAACGGCTTTACGTGACTTCCGAACCACGTCGAGAGTGAACTTCTATCACCAGAAATACACATCTCTCACTCCTCAATGGAATGGCCGGGAATCGAACCAGCGACCACCGAGGTGAGAAGCAAACACCAAACCCACCACGCCACTGAGGCGCTTGGTTATGCTTATGGGTATTGTCAGGAAGGGCAATTTTCGATATTATTGGGTCACTGCTCCTCTCCTGAATACACTAATGACATATCAGAACTGCATATTGAGCCCAGGAGTTTTTCTAGATGGCATCATGTCACTAAGTTAGCTAGTATAGCTGAGAGAGAGAGAGAGAGAGAGAGAGAGAGAGAGAGAGAGAGAGAGAGAGAGAGAGAGAGAGAGCTAAGTGTCGGAGACTCTCAACACATTCATTGAGTATTTGGGTGTATTCAATCAAGGGCTGCTGCACTTCTCTATATAGCTTCCTATTGTAGAATTTGTAGGAAACGCACTGCAACCGATGCTGTAAACTTGGCTTACGTGATAAGGTTAAAATATCCTGTTATGATGTTCGTGATTTTCGGCAATACCAATGTAACTTCAAAATGTTGATACATTTTAAGTATTGTGTGATGAATATGACCGATATATAATAATAGACACAGTGGTAAGATAACATCTTGGCCGAAAGTTAAATGGAACCTTAATAAACAAACTTATATTACAAGTGAGACAACATTCTTCATTGCAATGATTTAAACTGCTCAGATTTCTTTTTTTGTTTTTACTCTGTGTGTGTGTGTGTGTGTGTGTGTGTGTGTGTGTGTGTGTGTGTGTGTGTGTGTGTGTGTGTTTTTCTCCAACCAAACCTAATAATTCCGCCCACCAAACGAACTCCAGAGCTTATTGGTGGAACTCTTGCTAGAAGAGAAGGAGTTCTCCCCCCTTATCTCCCTCAGTAAACACTGGTACCATGTAATTTTTCGAAGTCTCTCAAGACGGTGTACCAGGTAAACCTGTGTCCAACTGTACATTGTGACACCAAGTTGCCTGTGTCAACTTGAAACAGTACGAGACAGATGATCATATATATTTTTTGAAGTAATGTAAGCTTTCTTCCAAATATCACATAAAAAAAATGACTAACTTAAGTAGTAGTTCATGCGGAATTTCCCAAGTTCATTCTCGACGTGGTTCGGAAGTCATGTAAAGCCGTTTGTCCCGTTGCTGAATAACCACTGGTTCCATGCAACGTAAGAACACCATACAAACAAACAAACAAACAAACAAACAATGTTGAATTTCCCAGTGGATTTTTTTCCGCCTTGTTTTATTCATATCCTTTAAATAATTTCCTCATATGATGAGCACTAGGATCTTCATATTTTGCAGTGTTTTCATGAGGTTTTCTTTCTTTTTTTTTTTTTTTTTTTTTTAGTTTTTTTTTTTTTTTTTTTTTGTAATCGACCTTATGAGCTCTATCCACTTCAAAGTTGTACGCTTTCTGCCTGAATTCCCATCTGGACCAAGTCTTTGTTTGCACATTTTAATCTAGTAGATGGGACCCTTTGGACTTATAAGTGGGCTTTGGCCTGCTTCTCCATATACATTACTTTCTGTGGACACAACATTTGTAAACAATTCATAACTATCAGCTTGTTTGTTTGTTTTTTGTTTGTATGGTGTTTTTACGTTGCATGGAACTAGTGGTTATTCAGCAACAGGACCACCGGCTTAATGTGACTATCGAACCACGTCGAGAGTGAACTTCTATCACCAGAAATACACATCTCTCACTCCTCAATGGAATGCCCGAGAACACGCCAACAAGGCATCAGCTTGTTGTAGTCACACTTGCTCAGATATCTCCTGTTCTGATCATATAGGTCTTGACTGGTTCAAAACTGATATGGCAAGACTTACCAAGTTCCTTGCCTTTGCTGCACAGGCCTTAAAACGTGTTCCAGGCTTTGAAGCCCTCTGTAATACTGGGGCTGCCATTGTTTTCCAGCATTTCAGCATTCTGTCTTCACAGTCTCTCCCATTTTGCCATTGGACGTGTCATAGGATGAATTCCAAGGACAGCACTACTAAGCAAGTGGTTAGATCTCAGGGTGACTGGCAACAGACATGCTGAGATATATATCTATTTTCATCTCTACCTATATATGTAAAATATATGCATATATATACTTTATATATATAGTATGTATATAAAGTATACAGATATGAAAAGTATACAGGTAAGATACATTACCTCTCTTCGTCCATATACTACTCGGGTCGGGTGCATGTCGTCCATCTTAGAATTTGAACCGCCGCGTTGAAGGCAGATGTTAGAATGATTCTGGCAATTCGGTCCTGCATTTGAAAGAACTATTATTATAATTATTCTTTAAAGAAAGATTTATGATATCGGAACATTAAGTACATTATATTACATAATTTATTTGCCTACATCTAATTGTACAGAGTGCAAAAGTATTCAAGTGGTTTGCAGGACGAAGCCGGATTTGCTTCGTTAGTAAATGAAAGAGTACAGATCAGCGTTGTATTTAACCATATCATCATCATCATCATCATTATTATTATTTCAGTAGATGAAACCTATTCACATGGAACAAGCACATCAAAAGGGCCATTGTCTTGAAATTCAAGCTTCTATCATATATATACAAACCAAGATTTACATATTTATTTCCATCCAGTCTTTGAAAAAAAAAAAAAAAGTGTTGTATTGCACGAGCAACAACCATGAAAATGATGTAAGTGAAGTATATTAAGGTGAGTTTACAATAGGCTTCACCCCACGCTGCATGCGTAAGACTCATCACCAACTCCTCCCAAATTCTTGTTAGCTCTGCCTAATGGTCTGCTTATTAGGGTGAGTTAGTGGTGTGGAGTGACTCTTGATGAGCAGTCCAGTAGGCGGGGCTAACGAGAATTTGGGAGGAGTTCATGATGAGTCTTACGCATGGAGCGTGGGGCGAAGTATGGTGTAAACTCACCTTAAGAGAGTGTGTGGTTTGGTGTCTAAGATAGCTTTTAAACAAGGGTGTGTTATGCTTCTGTGACTGTTAAGTATCTTTGTATATGGGGGTGATGTGAGTAGTCAAATAAAGGACAGTAGAAATAGGTGCTAGCTTCAGGGATAAGAAAATGAATCATGGCGCGGTCGACATTTGCTGATGACTCAGTGCTGACTGGGGTTAGTGATAAGAAACTACAGAAACTGCTACAAGAGGTTGAAGGTGTTTCAAGAGCAGAAAGTTGAAAGTGAATGAGGATGGAAACCAGGAAAATCGAGCAGCGAATGTTGAAAAGGATGTTGGGAGATTGGAAGCGGTTGACGTGTTAGTATGGCAGTATGATGGTAATGTAAACCACAAAGTAGATGAAGCAGTATTAGAAGAACGTGCATAATATAGTGTGTGAAGAGACTTGCATTAGGTATGGAAGCCATGGTGGGAATGTACGAGTGGTTTGCTGAGCCAACTCTCCTTTATGAAAGTGAAATGCAGATATTGAAATTGAATGAAATAAGGTTAAAACTGTTGAGATGAACTATTGATGTAGTCTATGCAACAAGATAAAAAAAGTGTCATTACCCTTTCTGAGGAAAAAAAAAAACAATCCTCAGGTGAAACAATGCTCAGGTGAAACAATGCATTTGAAAAATTATCTGCCCACTTAGTCTCTTACAACTTAGAACAACTGGAGTAAAATTGTCATTCCCTATTATTATGGAAATTTTGTCTCTTGGTTCTATCCTCATTCATATATTTTGACATGATGAGTTCAACTAACATTGATTATACCTTTGGAAATTATTACAAAGTCTTCCTTTACATAAACTCTTATCGTAGCAATATCAGATGAAAAGTATTTTGTTTAGATGTCGTAATCTAATCATAAACCTCAAACAGACCAATAATGTCCATGAAATTCTCATTATATTACGTGTTATGTGGTGGAAAGAGATATGATATTCAAACTCTCTTTAGACACTGTTCCCATAAGCACGTAGTTACATGACCAGTGGTAATAACTATCGGATCTTGGGTGAGTCATCTTTGTTATCAATTAGACTTAACCACTGGGAGAGCTTTCGATACCATGCAGTATTGAAAATACTCTCCCAAGGTACTCCGCACCGGTTATTATTAAGTTATTTATTATTATTTATTAATTATTATTATTATTATTATTATTATTCTGTTGAATAAAATGGCAGAGTTCAGCGAATTAATCTTATATATTATCTTTTCTATTTTTGTTATTACTCGCTTTTCTGGCTCAGCGATACTTCGCAGTAATTGGCCAATATTCATATTGGGAATAATGCTGAAAGTGGTATTTTATTTAGAACATGATTTATTAGTAAAAAAACTGGTATTATCAGTATACTGGTATTATCAGAACGCTGGTGTATGGAAAGGCGTTCCTCAGGTCCAGACCAGTTTTTGAACAATAAATCCTGTTCTGAATAAAATACCACTTTCAGCATTATTCCCAATATGAATATTGGCCAATTACAGCGAAATTCGCTGAATTCTGCCATTTTATTCAACAGAATTTGTTTAAAAGAGGGTCCTCTTCCAAAATATTATTATTATTATTATTATTATTATTATTATTATTATTATTATTATTATTATTATTATTGTTGTTGTTGTTGTTGTTGTTGTTGTTAGTAAAATAATGGCAGTTATTAACGACTTAATCTTATACAGGGTCTGTTCAATTCTTCTGATAATTCGTTTTTCTCTGGGCAAGCTTGTCGAGTAGAATTTCAACATTCATATTTGTCATAATTAGGATATTTGTCACAATTATTTTATCAGAAATATTTTATTATATAATAAAATATCTCTGATAAAATTATTTTGACAAATATCCTACTAATTTTGACCAATATGAATATTGGAATTCTACTCAACAACCTAGCCTAGTCAGAAAAACGAATTATCAGAAGAATTGAAAAGACCCTGTATAAGATTAAGTCGTTAAAAACTGCCATTATTATTAATAAAACATGTATTAAAGAAGGTCTGCATCCCTGGCATATAATATCATTAGATTCATATTTATATTATTATTATTATTTTCCATTATTATTATATCTTATTATTATATATAATACTTATTATTATTATTATTATTATTATTATTATTATTATTATTGCACTTCCTACATATGGGAGAGATGTTATTTCCGTCTATCGTTCTTTGAACATATCTGGTTCTTAAGGCCTGATCTTGTGCCGCTGTTATCATTCCTTCAGTTTCCTTTTTGAGCTCTCCCCTCTGTAGCCATTGCCACGTGTCATCGCTGGCTAGTTCTTTAGTCTATCTCATGTATTGTCCGTGCATTGGTTTGTTGTGCCAGTCCTCTGTTCTGTTTGTCATTGTCCTGTCTGTATATTTCTGGGTCTTCGTCTACTTTTATTAGTCCTTCCCATGCACTCTTTAGCCACTCGTCTTCACTGGTTTTCAGATATTGCCCCAGTGCTCTGTTCTCGATGTTGACGCAGTCCTCTATGCTTAGTAGTATTCTCCTTCCTTACTTTCGTGTTATGTATAGTCATTATTATTATTCTTATTATTATTATTAGTATTCAGGAGATAAAACCTATTCATATGGAACAATTTAGCTCACATTGACTTGAAATTCAAGCTTTCAGAGAAAATGGCGTTCGTGAGGGAGGTAAAGGGAAATTCAGAAAGAAGAGATCTCGCCCATTAAATGAGAGAGAGTAAATGAATAGATAAAAATGTATTAAACTTCAAGAATAGCATTAGGGTAGTGATGCATAGCAACTTCGCCTGAACTTTCAGAAGTTCCACTTTCAGAAGTTCCACTTTCAGTAGTTCCACTTTCAGAAGTTCCACTTTCAGAAGTTTCACTTTCAGAAGTTCCACTTTTAGAAGTTCCACTTTTAGAAGTTCCACTTTCAGAAGTTCCACTTTCAGAAGTTCCAAGTGCACTGCATCCTCTGGGAGGCTAGCTGTTCCACAGCCCAATGGTATGAGGAATAAAGGACCTCTGGAAATGCGAAGTTCGACAGCGAGGCTCATTTCACTGAACTTTGGTGCTGATGTTCAGCGAATCTGGTTGTTCTCGGCAGATGAAGGGGATCAGGGATCATTTGTGAATGAATGTGGAAGATCTATGTTCGAATAAGCTTATGGATCTTGTCTAGTAAATCTGTCATTTTCATTTGATAGAAATCCAGTTGAATATTAATATAATGATTGTAAGGTACCTCCTTGAATTGACCTGGGGACTTGGATTGTTTAAGGGACGGCTTCTCAAATACCGAATTGGGTTACAAAAAATGATGTAACTAACTGAAAATTTTGTTGAAAGACTTTACTATCACCTAGAATCTGCTCCCAACTGCTGAAGGAAAAAAAGTATATATATATATATATATATATATATATATATATATATATATATATATATTAGTATGCGTCTGTAAAAACGGCTACTGCTTTAAAACTATTAGAGACAAAGAGCTGTCTCATTTAACAGCTAAAGAGTGTGTCAACAATATCTGGAGAAAGAATGGAGTACATTAGAGAATTAATTTTTATATATTTGCTTTTAAGATAGACTTTTTGAAAAAAATTCGCTAATATTTGACATCAGAACCTTAATTAAGTACACTGGTCACTTGGAGCGCACTGCATGGTTTTGTTCAGGTGATTGTGTTTAGCATCGTTATCTGAAGCAGGTGAATCATCCAATATCACATTCAGCTGACCCTAGTTCAATGGCAACCAGGTAACTTAAATTCTCATGTCATGAACTTGTCAAAGCCGTTGTAACAGGGCCTCAAAGAGTTTTAGCCGCTTCATATATATTTATCAGATTTGCTAAGATTGTGTGTTTTCTTCCTAACTAGGTCTTTCTCTGCGTTGAAAGCCTGATGATAATGGCGTTTTAATTAACTTCGAGGACAGTTAGCTCTTCATTAATTAATAATAATAATAATAATAATAATAATAATAATAATAATAATAATAATAATTGTTGAATTTTAGTGAAAACTCACTAGTTAGGAAAAATGAAGACTTGCGGCTTAAAATTGAATCGAAAATTAAGGACAAATAGAATGTAGATGGAGCGAAGTATGGCCACAGTGGAATTGTTAAGAAATTCAGTCTCTTGAAAAAAAATTGTTAAAAAATCCACAATTATATATTAAAATATATTCCTATGTAAAAATAAAGACTTTAGAAGACCTGAACGGTGTTCCACGTCAGTGTTAACTTTTTTTTTTTTTTCTTAACGTTACACTGATGAGGAACACCGTTCAGGTGTTCGAAAGCCTTTGTTTTATTTTTACATAGAAATATATATTAACATATAATTGTGGATTTTTTTTAACAAAGAATTTGCAACAGAGGGAAAGGAACAAATGGAAATGAAATGCTATCAACTAGGATTATAAGCGTCACATATAAATGTAAGTAGAGATGTCAGAAATTTCAGGCAACGTCGAGACAGTTAGATGTTGACTCTATTATGCAGAACTGTTTTTTAAAGCTATAGAGTAGTCGAGTTGAATACCTCTTGCAGTTTAGTGTAGATGAAAGTTATAAAACTGCAGATTTAAATAAAAAATAGGAAAGTGCTAAGACAGTGTATGACCAGGAATTGGCTCTGTACCGTCTTATAACACGTGTATTCGATAGGGACAAAGCTTTGTCTTACTTAACTCCGCATTTATGAGTGACGTCTTCCAACACATCATACCTCTGGTAACAAAGTTAAAGTTTCATCATCCTCGAGTCAATACATCTTTTTCGTTCTTTTATCCTTCATTCGGCAAACTGATAAATATCTTTTATCAGACAAACACACAAAATGAAACTGGAGAACAAGTCCACAAAGTGTAGTGACACTGAAAGGTATTAAATGTATCTTTTCTCAGTGCACCGAATCGATTCTGCCAAGGCTAGACCTACTCCTTCTGTTGCCGTGTGAGAGCTAAGATGGGATGGGGGGGATGCCCTCTATCATACACTAATTCATTTACACATATACAAATTTCCCCTAATATCTTACGTCCAACTTTTTTTTTATTTACCACTTATATGCAACCGTAATCGCCACAGCCTCAGGGGATGTCCAGTAACACTTTTGTCTGTTTACATTCTCTTGTTATTCTTTGACGTGCAAGCACAAACAGGCATACCAACCCCTACAGTCTTCCTTTCCCAGATCCTGCGTGGACGGAAATTTTTTTTTTTTTTCAACTTTGTTTCCAGATTCATTTTACACTTTAGTGTCTTTTTTCCCGTTAAGCAAAATTGTGGTATCTTGATGACACAAGACCACAACATTTATTTGTTGCATGAAGCCTATACGGAAGGACGAAGTGAGTAAACAAAAAAGCCATGCACTTACCAACTACTGACTGATCACCAACAGGCAACAGATTATCACGTGGTGCCTACTCGAATGCGCAGCTGCAGATTTCGAAAAAAAAAAGAAAAAAACACATATCTTGATATTATGACGGCCTTAAACCAAAGACACCATGAAGAAACACTTCCCCTACGATAAACAGGAGGATATCAGACGAATCGACGTCAAAGTACCACTGTAACAGCGACTGGTAGTCACTCAGGAGACGTGTATCCTCCCGAGAAAGGACGAGAGTTGCAAGCTAGCTACCAGACGCGTTCGGGTGTGTCTGCTGGTGCAAACATCTGTGCCACGAGTATCTGCTGAAACGAATCTCCAGCGGGGCGTTCTCAATCGGATGGATTATTGAATGCCTTGGCAGCGAAAGAGGAATCTATAACTTTTGTCGTCATGACATGCTATTTATTGAATTACGTTGCCAAATACATTACGAGGCAACCGTATTAGCTCTCATATGTAGACGGGGTCTCTCTCTCTCTCTCTCTCTCTCTCTCTCTCTCTCTCTCTATTTGGTCCAGTTTTGTTTGTTCAGTTTGGTCCAGTTTTGTTTCTTTTGTTTATTCTTTATTACACGCTATTGAATCACGTTATCAAATTCATGAAGTGGCTACCGCATTAGAACTCATACGTAGACTTCTCTCTCTCTCTCTCTCTCTCTCTCTCTCTCTCTCTCTCTCTCTCTCTCTATCTGACTTTGCTTTTTTTTTTGTTCTTTTTGTCTGACTTATCATTCTTTGCAGAATCAAATGCCAAATGCGGAACAAGTGTTGAAACTTTGGGAGAAGAAGGAAACGTATATGAAGACCTAACAGATTGTATTCTTTCCGATCAGGTGACACATTAGGCGTAGGTCTAATAAATAAACAGATTGCTGTGTTTAGTTTTATGCCAATAAACATTGGTAGCAATAGCAACATGAAACACGCGTCAATAGAGTATATATGTAGTACAATATATCAGCTAAACATTCAGTTTAATCTGGGTTTACATAAACTCATGCCAATAATAATTTTATGTTAGCTTTCTATTTTATTTTTTTATGAGAGACATCAATACTTTCAGGAATTCGTGACGTTTACCGGGTTTGTCTAGTGGTATTGTCAAGCCTGTGCATATTCCGTGTGGTGAGAAACTTGACACTACAATATCTCATAGGTTGGAGACAACTGTGTATGATAAAAATGAATAGCATTTCATCAGCATTATCGGTTTATCAGCCACCCCCCCCCTCTTTTTTAAATAACTCCCAGTTTTTCATCAGTATTACCAGCTGATCATATCGTTTTGAGATTTTAAAATATTTCTCCCAGTTTATACATATCTTTGTTTTGAGCGTGGTTGCAAGTTAACCAAGGCTTACCGAGAATAGTATAAATGATATTGCTTAACTACCTTTTTCCTTTTATTGAGAACTGGTAAACAGTCTCCCGGAGTTTGTTGTAGAATTAGAACCTCAGAAGATACAGGGAAGACCCAGTTTTCGTTTGTAATATTTATGTACGTTTTTATCTATCTATTAATTTATTAATTTACTTTTTTGTGTACTAGTGACTAGTCTCTTCTTTCTATATCTTCTGCATGATTATTGAAGTATTCGAAAAAAAAAAACTAGTCCATGTGTCTTCAATAAAGTCTTTCTCTGCCAAGGTTATAATATATAGGTTATTCATCGGAAATAATTTCAGAGCTGGAAAAGAGATTCTGAAGATTATTGTAGTTTTGTGTGTGTGTGAACGACACGTGTGTTGCAGCCACCAGTAGAAATTGCTTACGAGAATGACTCATTAAAGCGGGCGCGTTCATTCTCTCTCTCTCACAGACACACACACACACACGCATGATAAGGGTTTATGTATATATAATACATGTGTTGATATCGACGTGTATATATTTATATATGTATATGTATATATATTATATATATATATATATATATATATATATATATATATATATATACTAGAAAATAAAGTCGTCTGTTAAAACAGGATAAGTCTTAAGTATAAAAGGCCCATTAAACCACTCTGGTTGAAAGCTAAGGACTATATATATATTTCGGTGGACTAATTTCCATCCTTCATAAGGGTGGAAGTTACTCCACCGAAATATAGTCCTTAGCTTTCAACCAGAGTGGTTTAATGGGCCTTTTATATTTGAGATATGTAAAATCGAACGCATTTTATCCATATTAACAGCCTACCGGGATACTGCTTTTATCTTTCGCACGCACTGTAAAACATGACTTAAGATGGAAGGCCGATAACCCCGGGAGTTGAAGTAAATGTTATCTAAAACTGGATTTATTTCTAATCAATATAAGGAGTATATTTCTATATTTAAACGTAGCTTAGAGCACTGTAGACATTACTTAATGTTCTTTGCAGCGTCCCTTCTGCCCCCTAGCTGCAATCCCTTACATTCATTTTACTGAAGCTCCGTTCATATTCTCTTTCTTTCACTCTACTTTCCACCCTCCCCCAGCTGGCGTTGCATAGTGGAACTGCGAGTGTTTCCTCCTGTTACACCTATAAAACCCTTTTACTCTCAGTTTTCCGTTTCAGCGTTGAGTGACCTCATAGGTCCCAGCGCTTGGACTTTGGCCTAAATGTTTAAATTTCAGTTCCAATTTAAATGTAGATGAAGGTATATCAAACTTGAAGGCGAGTGCAGTGTATTTGCATTTGATAAATACGTTTTCGCCCGAGGTTTAAGAACACGCACACACTCACACACACACACACAGAGAGAGAGAGAGAGAGAGAGTCTGTCAACTCGGGAAGAAGTTGAAATATCCGATAAGTTATCAGTATTTGCTTTACCGAGAAAAGATAGCGTATCTCAATTCCAGGGAAAACCACTTGGTCGTACCTGACACGTTCACGCCAGGTACACAAACTAGTACTAGTAGGAAGTCGAACATGCAAAGGTCGTCATCATCTTCGTCATTGTAGGTCACTTTCCAGGTACAAACGAGTTCATGGAAAGACTTGTGGGACCTATGAGGTCATTCAGCACTGAAATGGAAATTGGCAGTAAAAGGTTTGAAAGGCGTAACAGGAGGTAAACCTCATAGCAGTTGTAATATGAATCAAGTGTTAGGAGAGGGCTAGGGAAAGTAAGATGGAAGAAAGAGAATATGGAAGGAGGCACAGTAAAAGGAACGAAACTTGTTATTCTTCGGAGGACTTCAGCCACTTCCCACATTATCTCTATTTTTCTTGGGTAAAACCCATCCAAAGAAAAAAAAGTTTCCTGTCGATACATAACTTGAGGAAATGCTTAATAACAGAGAAAAAATCAATCATATTGAGACTTGTAAGACAATACTTCTCCCCTTTATTGCTGAAACTGCAAAATGGTCGCCAGCAAACACCCCTTAGCGCTGCCCTCTTATTTCCGAACCATTTTTGCATGAAAAAAACCAAAAGTGATTTTTCATGCAAAAAATGGCTGGCTGGAGTCTTCCGGAAAATGACCAAAGCTTTATCCTTTTATTCGTAAAATACTTATATTCGGTGCTTTTTCTTGATGCTTTTACACGTCGGAATTATCTGATGGGCGATATCGTATTTTCAAATTCAAATTACTTTCAAAACAGCAGACATGGCCTTGCTGTCGGGTTTAATGTTGGTCTCGGGAAATATTTATGCTTTAGATTTCCGATGTCAAATTACACCCTAAATCTTAAAAGAAATATTGCACAAAGATTGTTTTCGTCTTGTTGTACTTGTATCTTTAAACTCTTAATCCGCATTTTCTGTCAATTTTTTTTATATTCATATTTCAGTGCATTCAAACATTCTTTCTGCAATAAAAATACTATATATATATATATATATATATAAATGTGTATATATATATATATATATCAAAACAACGATCATACATTCGTACTGATATACGCACTGTGTATGTGTTTACATACATACTATATATAGATATATAGATATATATAATATATATACATATAATATATACATATATATATATATATATATAATATATATATATATATATATATATATTCTATCTATATATATATATATATATATATAAATTATATTACACAAACGCTGCAGGTTGTGCTGCCGACGTAATGCCGGTCCGGATTCTGTATCCGCGTGCAAACCCAGGAATGACGCCCGTTGGCTACAGGTAAATCTCCGCACGGCAGACGAAGTTTCTGCAACGTTGCTCAGCTGCATTGATTGTTGCATGCCTGCCGAGTTGCACTTCCTGGCAGGACATAACTACTTGTATTGTACATAATAGCTATAAGTGTGTGTCCGGAAAAAAATAGGTTTATATGAGGAATATTGTCAAAATAACTCGGTGTTGAGACTATTAGTCTCATACTGACGAAGGAAATGAGGTAATCCAGGTACTTATCAAATTATTATCAATATGCCTGTAATTCTTGTGCACGTCATCAATAAGTATATGCTGTTTAAAATTAGCAATATTGCTTAGTTATCCATTAAGATATCACAACGATTTTATTACAAGGTGATGTGTCTTTTTTTTTCCTTTTGTCTGCTGTTTGTCAAGTATGGTTATTTCTATAATAAACATTATCTTTTACTCGGCGTGGAAATAAAAATATTGGTTGGAGATCCAGTTTACGGCAGTTGTCACCTTGCTGAAGAATAAATATATTGACTTCCCTTCAGTATCGGCGTAACGAACCAATTCGATATAGTTTGATGATGCAACGTTTGCTGTTAACCGAAAGTGTTACTCAGTATAAAATGACATTCGTGTGACAAAGAATAACCGGCTTTGTTAAGGTCTTGGTATGGTTGCACCATAACTCGACGTCACGTGATCTTGTGGGCGGAGTGACGTGGAGGGATAAGTTTCAGGAACGCCAGTTATCTTATCTCTCGGTTCCGCGTCTCCTGCCTCGTTATGCGTTTTCGTTTTGGGAGAGACGTTATTATAACGCAGAATTCGCAACAAGTCGGTTACCCAAGGTACACTTCCGTATCCAGCAGCTGAACGGTAAGCGGGCAAACTCGCACAGCATTCAAAGAGCCTCGATCTAGACGAGATGGTTTTGTCGATGGCAACTTGTTGTGTGTTTGTGTGTGACGTCGGTGCTTTGGTGCTTGCCCGAGAACGGCGGAGTTTTGCTCTGCTTGTCGCTGCTGACTGCTGTGGCAAGCAGTGATGATGTTGGTGTTTGCATAAACGCCAGGCCAGGACCATTTAGCCGTCAGCATTGCATTACACGTGCGTTTCGTGTGACTAAATATTGGAGGTGTTTGCCATTACTTATCAGAAGTGTTCGAACTGTTAAGATTCGTCCACCTCGTGTCTTTGTGTAATATTTTTGACCTGCGCCAAGGATTCCTCTCCACAACTTGGCAGTGTGAGTTTGGGAGTTCGTCACTTCCTCTTGTGTTATAGGAGTGATTCGGCGAAAATTGAGGGGTTCCTTGTTTTCAGTGGGCGCAGTAGGCTGCGTTATTTTGAGTGTGCCACTGGTGGAGGCTTTTTATTTTTAGGGAGGGGGCCAGATAAGACTTCCTGCGGCCCTCTACTGAAAGCGGACAACTAGATTGCAGATTGCCAACAACCACGAATGAATAACATCTTTATAATCGCGAATGTTTTCTGTGTAGTGGATCACGAGATGATGCTCTTGATTTCGTTGGCGACACGCTTTTACGCAGTGTTTATTGTTATTCCTGTCCCATAGTTACTTCCATATCGACAGAATTCATGACTTGAGAATTTTTAGTTGTCCTTGATGACGCGCCGTGTTTAAACATAGCATATTTCGTTTCTTTTTCTTAAAAACGATCAACTTTTATTCACCAAAATTGTGTTGTTGCTTATTTTTTGGAAAGTATATTTTTGTTTGCTTTTGGGTGTTGCATGTGAAGAATTATAGGTATGGGCTGTACGTTTTGTTTAGAAGTATCGATACTAGGCGGCCTACGTCACTGTGCAGCGAACTTCCTTGGTTTTCATGTTATACGAGGAATTATTAAATGGTGTTTGTTTAAACTTACACTCACTTTAGTATCACTGTTATCTGTGGTATTTAGTGACGCACTGCCTGACGTCATTGATACTATTTACTATTGGTTTTGTGATAAAGGAACAATATAGTGTCTTGCCCAGCATCACGTATTATTATTATTATTATTATTATTATTATTATTATTATTATTATTATGTTGATTGATTAATTAAGATGATGAACCATATTAATTTGAAACAAGCCCATTGACTGAAATATAAACTTCCAAAGAATATGGTGTGCATTTGAAAGAAGTAACAGAAGGTAATAAATAAATACAGAAAGAGGAAATGAGTTATTAGAAAATATTATAAAATAATAAATGAAAATATGAAAAATGTAAGTTACCAAATACGAGACAAATTATTTTAGGGCAGTAATGCACTGCATCTTCGTAACATCCTCAGTGAGACTAGACAAAATAGAACCTTGTTCGTATCTAGGGTTTTTAAATTTACATCTGTAACATCGTGTTCCGAATTTCGCGAATTTTCATTGCCATGGTACGTTGTAGATGGCTATGGGACCACGTCACTTATATTTTCTTTAGGTAAGTCGTGAATAACATGTTTAGAAGTAGGCCTATGTGGTTTCTTTTGTCATCCCTTGCAGTAGTTGGTTCCCGTAGGGTCTGAATGCCTTCAGTGTTATACCTCACGCGGTGCACTGTAGGGATTACTTTAGTTTCTTTCTTGTTGTACTTCCGTTCATACGAGTATTCTCTTTTATTCCATCTTACTTTCCACCCTATGCCGACAGTCCTTTCAGCACCGGATGACCTTGTAGCTCCCCGCGTTCGATCGAGGTTCTATGTGCACCCATATAAATATATATATAGCTATAGTGTGCACCCCTTGTACCATATCAGTTAACGCGAACGGTAACATTTGAAAGAAATGTTACATTCGTTATCGGTGTATGCCGGATATTTTATGCTGGGCGAGTTTACCAATATTTGCAATGTGAATATCTGTTACTTTAGCAGATTTTCCATCAGACACTGTTGCTTTTAATTATGTTTATGTTAGATTAGTCATCTGGATGTTTGCTGACTTCAATTTGGCCTCGAAAGAAAGTCTAGTGCTGGACTATACTCTGTTTTTTTTCATCTGTCCACCCGCCTGTGGTGTTTTTGTATGGCAACACTGCGTCCCGGGCTTTAGATAGTCACATTCAGCTTACATTCAACGATTATAATAATATCCTATTTCGAATATTAACGGTGTAATTCTCATACAGTAAATTATTAAAACACTTTTCAGTTGCAATGTACACCCAGATATCCTTTTATTTACCTAAAACTTACACATATCAAGTACTATCTAAAGCCCGGGACGCAGTGTTTGCCATACAAAAACACCACAGGCAGATGGACAGATGAAAAAAAACAGAGTATAGTTATGTGTTAGACGTGTGAAGGCTTTTTGTTTATTTATTTATTTTGCAGATTTTATGGCATGTGACACTTTGTTAGCTTTGTGTGATTGTGAAACACATTATTTATGTTTTTTTTTTATTACAGTGGCTTTTAATTTACAGCAATATTTTTGACATATATATATAGTGTGTGTTAAACTTAAGCAATTGTTCTGAATAATATATTTAACAGTAGGACCTCATTTAAAATGGATAGTATCCTATCTTCGATATCCGGTGTAAATGGGGTCGTCTTAATGCAGAATACATACTTCCATACGTATATGCGTATAAGTAATGTATTTGTGTATATATATAATTCATATTGGATAGTTAGTCATATAAATGTTTACGTTTTCATAAATTCTAGTAGCTGTTTAGTCCTTTTTTATTTTTATTTTTAATGATACCTATGCTGCCTTTGGTCAGTCTAACGTTACTTCAAGTGCTGTATTCAAAGCAGATATGTATGCTAAACTTCGTATGCTGTTATTTCCATTAGTACAATATATATATATATATATATATATATATATATATATATATATATATATATAGATATAAATATATATGTATATATATATATATATATATATATATATATATATATATATATTTAGTTATGTTCAGTGGACATATTTCATCATGAATATTGTTGTCAATGTATGAAGCTTCTCATTATGCCCTTGATTCTATTGTTTTGATGCCAACATGCTTGATATTCAAAGTATCACGGGCTACAAACCCCTTTCATTCCTTTTACTGTACCTCTTTTCATATTCTCCTACTTCCATCTTGCTTTCCACCCTCTCCTAAGAATTGATTCCTAGTGCAACTGCGAGGTTTTCCTCCTGTTACACCTTTCAAACCTTTTACAGCCAATTATCGTTTCAGCGCTGAATGGCCTTATAGGTCCCAATGCTTGGCCTTGGGTCAGAAATCGATATTCCAGTCCGTTATCCCACTGGAAACCTAAAATTGGTATTCTTCACTGTTGTAACTTCTCAGGATTTGAGTCCCTTTCCAAAGTGGTATAGTATTTGTTTTAGACGTAAGTTCCTTCTTACAGAAATTCTCAAGAATTCTTTTTTTTATTATTTACAGTTCGCTGGAAGTGGTCAGTATAAAAATGCAACTCTGATCGATTTAGTGATTTGAGGCTAAGATTAAAATAAGAATAAAAAAGATACTAACGTTTATGTTCGTCATCTTGACCATTCATTGCTTAACGTCGTTTTTATATGAGGGGTTTGCTTCAGTAACTCGAATTATTTTCGTGTTTGTAAACTAAATCCAACTCCGATACCTGATGAGATTCCTTTTAAATTTTTCCCTCAGTTATTCGGGATGACAGGCAGAGGCGGAGAGAGCAGAGGAAGAGGAGGAGGAGGAGGTGGAGGTGGAGGTGGGAGGGGGGGCAGCAGAGGGCGGGGGAGAGGTACTGGACGTGGTGGTGCCACTGACAAAGAAGTTGTAGCCCTGAAGAAAAATCTCCAGAAATCAATCCAGAGCGCAGAGGCAGCGCTGAAAAAACGTGAGTAATGACGGATCTCAAAATGTTTTTTCCCTTACTGTATATACGTACGCAGAGTTCTCTTGCTGATAATATGTTTCTTGTTATATATTGTTCTTGTTGTAAGGAACGGATCCAGAGGTCCCCCCCTTGCTGATTTGTCCCGCCACTTTCGTTTTCCCCAAATTCTTGTGAGTTCATACCTTTGATGAAATTAAGAGACTGTTGTTTCTCTATTAGTTGTCAGACTTCAACCTTCCCTTTCATTCACCTTGAGTGACTTTGTTTTACCTCGCCAGACCTGAATCCTTTAGTGAGCTGTCGTGATCAATGTATTACTTGACAATGCAATACTGAAAGATCTACACAACTCTGGTACAGTAATTGCAAACTGTTCAATAGACTAAGTTTGATTAAAGTCATATTTTTTAGCATACATTCAAGCATTCTTAAGTGGCCTTATATTTGTATTTATATTGGCAATACAATATTTGTGAAATTACGCTTTCAATTGTTTTCATTTTTTTCTCTTGGGAATTCCTTTATGGACGTGTTACAAAAATGTTCTTACTAGTTGCTAGGATTATTATTATCATTATTCATAAAGAGAACACTTTTCATTTGGTATAAACCAAAATGGTCCTTGGCTCTTGGAATTGTGCCAACCTGCTGAGGACGTGGTTTCCTAGAGCGATATTTAATAAAAGGAAGAAATATGAAACGCCGCCTGTGTTTTTATTGAGAGCAGAATGGACGCTCTGGTGAATTTTGAAGAAAAACAAAGCAAGTGGCTTTTTTTTTTTTTTTTTTTTTTTGCAGCCCACTGGAATTTGTTTCAATTCCTCTATACTTTTCTGTTTGGGTTTCATTGAATCTGAATCGATGCACATGATTCTAGATTAGGTTTCATTGAATCTGAACCTGTGCACACAATTCTAGTTTAGACCTTATTGATTCTGAATCGATGCACATGATTTTAGTTTAGACCTTATTGATTCTGAATCGATGCACATGATTATAGTTTAGACCTTATTGATTCTGAATCGATGCACATGATTATAGTTTAGACTTATTGATTCTGAATCGATGCACATGATTTTAGTTTAGACCTTATTGATTCGAATGATGCACAGAATTATAGTTTGATTATTGATCGAATCGATGCACATGATTAATAGTTTAGACCTTATTGATTCTGAATCGATGCACATGATTTTAGTTTAGACCTTATTGATTCTGAATCAATGCACATGATTATAGTTTAGACCTTATTGATTCTGAATCGATGCACATGATTATAGTTTAGACCTTATTGATTCTGAATCGATGCACATGATTTTAGTTTAGACCTTATTGATTCTGAATCAATGCACATGATTATAGTTTAGACCTTATTGATTCTGAATCGATGCACATGATTATAGTTTAGACTTATTGATTCTGAATCGATGCACATGATTTTAGTTTAAGCCTTATGATTTCTGAATCAGCATGATTTAGTTAGACTTAATGATTCTGAATTCGTAATGCACATGATTTTAGTTTAGACCTTATTGATTCTGAATCGATGCACATGATAGTTTAGACTTATTGATTCTGAACGATGACAGATTATAGTTTAAATTTAGACTTATTGATTCTGAATTCGATTGCACACGATTTTAGTTAGACCTTATTGATTCTGAATCGATGCACATGATTTTAGTTTAGACCTTATTGATTCTGAATCGATGCACACGATTATAGTTTAGACCTTATTGATTCTGAATCGATGCACACGATTATAGTTTAGACCTTATTGATTCTGAATCGATGCACACGATTATAGTTAAGACCTTATTGATTCTGAATCGATGCACACGATTATAGTTTAGACCTTATTGATTCTGAATCGATGCACACGATTATAGTTAAGACCTTATTGATTCTGAATCGATGCACACGATTATAGTTAAGACCTTATTGATTCTGAATCGAAGCACATGATTTTAGTTTAGACCTTAATCATTCTGAATCGATTCACACTATCCTAGTTTGGACCTTTTTAAATTGAATAAGTGCACACGATTCTAGTTTAGACTCCTTTGAATATGAATTGATCAACCATTTTTGTTTAGAACTTATTGAATCTGAATTGATGATCATGATTCTAGTTTAGATTTAATTGAATCTGAACCAGTGATTCTAGGTTAGACCCTATTGAAAATTAATCAAAGCACATGATTCTACTTTAGACCTTATTGAAAAGGAATAGATTCACACAATGCTAGGTTGGACTTTATTGATTCTGAATTGATTACATGATTCTAGTTTGGACGTTATTGAATCTGAATTGATTCACGTGATTCTAATTTAGATCTTGATGATTCTTGAACTATTGCACACAATTCTAGTTTTGATTCTTTTGAGTATGAATTGACTCGCACAATTGTAGTTTAGATTTAATTGAATCTGAATCGATGCACACGATTCAGTTAAGACCTTATTAAATCTTAATCAATTTACATGATTGTAGTTTATAGATTCCATTGAATCTGAATTGATTCATACAATTCTAGTTCAGATACCATCAAATCTGAATCAATTCACAATGGATTAGATTCCATTGAATCTGAATTGATGGACATGATTCTAGTTCAGATTACATTGAATCTTGTATTGGGTACCCGCTTTTATCTAAGATTCCAGGGAATTTTCATTGGTGTCAGTTCGACTCTTCCATCGAGTTTTAGTTTTTTGTAAGGACAAATTTCAGTCATTTTAGAGAAAAATATTTTAAGGATTTATAGGAAAAGTCCATCGTTGGATGTTATCCTTGGACTCTTTCATTTTTGTTTCTATTCTGTTCTGTATGACCATTTTTTTTTTAGTCCGCTCCTATTTGATTTTTTTTTTTTTTTTTTTTTTTTTTTTTTTTTTTTACAAATTCTTTATTTTAAAAAAATTATTTTACAAATTCTCCATTAAAAATTTTTTTTAATTAATTTTTTATTTTACAAATTCTTTATTAGCGCCTCAGTGGTGTGCTTGGTATGGTGTTGGTGTCCCACGTCGGTGGTCGCGAGTTCGATTCTCGGCCATTCCATTGAGGAGTGAGAGATGTGTATTTCTGGTGATAGAAGTTCACTCTCGACGTGGTTCGGAAGTCATGTAACGTAAAAACACCATACTAACAAACAAACAAATTCTTTATTACCATGTTAGTAGTTTGTTAGGTATTTAACTTGTTCTCTTTTTATACATGTTTACTTTGGTTTGTGGAAAAGTAGTTTTAGTATCTCGAGTAATTGTATATAATTATTTCCAGTTGAGGTGACTGAGAACAAGAAAAAGAATAAACCACATGGAGGAGAGAAGGTATTGTACCACTGCTATTTTCCATTTCATCCATTCTGTTGATTGTTTTCCTCTTTTTTTTTTGTAGAATAGTGTTCTGTTTTGAAAGATCCAAAAATTATGGCTGTTATGAAAGGAGTTATGGGTATTGTGTGATAGTTTTTTTTTTAGGAGAAAATGCAAATACCAATGAATAACAAATGTAGATGGAGGGTTTTCTTTTCCATCATATTTTTATGAGATTTACACTTTTACTCTGGGTAAAGGAAATACTGGTCTTTTATGCACAAGTCTTCCAGGCACTTTCCCAATGGGAGCTTTCACAACATTTATCATAGACTTGCAAGCATATCTGTTTTTTTCTTTCCCAGTTAATGATTGTAAGGCATGCTTGTGCAGGTAGTCCCGAGATTGTGGTGGCTCCAACTTACGGCGTTCCATACTTTAGGTGTTCCATACTTTAGGTGTTCCATACTTTAGGTGTTCCATATTTTAGGTGTTCCATACTTTAGGTGTTCCATGCTTTAGGTGTTCCATATTTTAGGGGCTTTTTCGATTATACTCGTCAGGAAATCAGTTCTTAGCTACGGCTGATGTTCTGAAGTTACGGTACCGTAACCCAAAAATTGTGGTGTCATAACTCTGATTACGGCGCCATAACTGCCTTAGGCACTGACTTTTTGAGTTACAGCGTTTTCTGACTTAAGGCATGCCACTGACTTGCCACTGGAACAGAACCCCCACCATAACCCAGGGACTGCCTGTATTTCCTGTAAACTATTATGTTGATTCCTTGAGGTGCTTATTCAAATCCTCGTTGGACGAGTCGTTTATGTGCTCAACTACCGATCTCAGGGTCCAGGTTCGATTCCCCCCCTCTGTCAACAATAGAGGAATTTATTTCTGGTGATAGAAATTCCTTTCTCGATGTGGTTCAGATCCCACAATAAGCTGTAGGTCCCGTCGCTAAGTAACCAGTTGGTTCGTAGCACATAAGAAATATCTAATCCTTCAGGCCAGCCCTAGGAGAGCTGTTTAATCAGCTCAGTGGTCTGGTAAAACTAAGATATACTTGAATTTATTCAAATGCGAAACCTTAGTTCATTTACTCAAACTCGTATTTGAGTTGATTAGTGGTGTGCAGTAATAAAAAATCTGATTTGAAGTAAACGAAGAAGCAGTTACATGGAGTGAAAACCACTCTTCTGTTACATCTATAGAAAAAATGACCTGTTTTATGTGTAGCTCCTCATGGTCCTGGATTTTCCTGCACGTAGTATATATTCTTCATTAAATCAGAGTTTCCAATTTGATATAAGATAGTCTTTCTTATTATTTTGTTGTTGGCATTATGAACAAAATGGCACTAGCATGTGAATTTATTAATGTTGGTCATAGGTGTATCTCGCTAAGATTACGTGGTGCAAGTTTCATTTTTTTTCTTTTGAGCTATTTTGTAACTTCATTTACAGAAGCTATAGCCAGCAAATTTCTTTTATTGGTGTTAGCTTGTTTAAACTATTAAACAGGTATCTTTGGTAGGTAAAGAAATAGTAGGGATACCAGTATACTATAGTCAGTATACTATAGTCCATTCACATAAGGTAGATTCTTGTGCTTACGAGACGTTTGTTTGGCGGCCTCTGATTGGCTGGTACCGGGAGGCAGACTGCTCGCTCAGTGGGTCATATTTTTGTTTGTAGCTTAGAAAACTAGCATTATATTTACATTTCTTCATTTATCTCACGTTTTACAAAAGATAGGAAAGTTTTGGTCATACCGAAGGATTGATTCGGTATTAAATGTACAATTAATTAATCTTTTCCTGAAATCAATAAGTTAAAATACAAAGGATTTACAACGAATAGAAGTGAAGAGAAGAACATTTCATTCTTTATACCTGTTTTTATTTATCGTCGGATTTTGCATAATTCATGAGATCAAGATAAAATAAAATCTTGTGTTTTTAAACAATAAAATCACCCTGAATGCGCTGGTGCTTTCAGATTTTAGATGCGTGTAATATGTAAAGAGAAAATGAGGAATATGTCTAATTATGTTGCATCCGTACTTGACTCTGTTTGACAGTAGTGCCGAGAGACGCAAGATATCTTAGCTAGAGCCATTTGGGGCGTTGGCAGTTGCCAATTGGCGATATGAGAAGTTTGCAGTTTCGAGAATATGTATTTACCGAATTATTATGTCATTACATTTTCTGTAAATAAATGCATAGAATTCCCATTATGACTTTGGAACATTTTTACTCAAATATTGATGCCCGTATTTCTGGACATATCTGATAAAAAAAAGTAAATAATCAGATGGATGCATCTGGGTGTTGGCTTCAATTTAGTCTAGGTGAGAAATGTGCAGGAAAAGATTAATTAATTGCACATTTAATACCGAATCCTTTGGTATGACCAAAACTTTCCTATCTTTTGTAAAACGTGAGATAAATAAAGAAATGTAAACATAATGCTAGTTTTCTAAGCTGCAAACGAAAATATGACCCACTGAGCGAGCAGTCTGCCTCCCGGTACCAGCCAATCAGAGGCCGCCAAACAAACGTCTCGTAGGCACAAGAATCTACCTTATGTGAATGGACTATAGTATGTATTCTCAAGGTCACGGTAGTTGAAGGAATAACAACACTGGTGGGTAGGAGAGGCAACAGCAGGTGATGAGTGAGAGACTTCAGAAAAGATTTAAAACCTTAATTACCTTCCACATCAGAAGCAGAGCCTGTTTGGAGTCCTCTTTCTCATCAATTGTTCGTTGAATCTCAGCCCTCCTGTAGATTGAATGCTTGTCACTGGATAGTGATGGCCAAAAATGAATTGGTCCATACATATGAAGGCAAAGGTTGAGAATTATTATAGATGTGTTCATAGTCATTTATTTTATGCAGGGAAATGGGTTAAATGTGGGAAAATGTACCGCATTATTTAAAGGAGGTATAGACCTATCAGTTTAAAGACATATTTCCGCTTACTTAGGGGACATGTAAGTATGAAGCTTTCCTTCGTACTGAATGTGCTTCTGAAGATGGATCTTACATTATGGTCAGAGATACCATTCTCTCAGTCTTGGAATTATCTAGAGGCTAGAACTTAGGTGAGTTTTGGGGAAGGTGGGGAAATATATTTGAGTTTGTGGTCTTCTCTATTGTCCGGCTACAAAACTATTTTGATCTAGGTAATGTGTTAACAAATTGTATTTAAAAGTATGAGTGTTGTGTTTTTGAAACTTTAATAAACAACTGGAAATAAAAAAAAAAAAGAGAACATGAGAGAATTGCAAATTTTAGGATATACACTGAGTTTTGATAACTTTTACTGCACTTAACTTTATCAGAGTTAGTGTTAAATAGTGCGATTTCTTTTGTAACTGTATACAGACAAAATATAATCTTTTTTTGAGTAATCAATCAATTAACTTTGGTTGTATTTATTCCAAATTACAGGATACGCGAAAAAGTACGTCAATGGTTAACTTAGCCAGTTCCAGAGAACACCCATACCCCAGAGCAAGAGGCAAAAGTCCCTCTCCTGGAGGTGGTTGTAATAAAAGCAGTGCTCATGGTAATCAGCAGTATCAACAACCAAACTATTATCCATTTCCTCCTCAGATGAACCACACTACACATCAGCAGCCTCGTCCTGTCTTTGCCCAGCACTCTCATCAGCCTCATCCCAGTCCTTTTCAAGGTGGGCATTCCTTTGCCCCACAAGAAATTCCACCTTACGGAGGTATATCTGACACAAGGCCATTTAATGTACAGGGAAACAGACCTCAGGTACAACACCCCCTATATTACCCTGATAGGCCACCTCCACCATCTTATGAAGAATCTGTTGGAGTTCTGGAATCTCGTGCTATTCCTACTTTGGAAAGCATAAAAGTAGAAAAACCAAACACAGACCAAGCACCAGATACAAAGAGACCTGCCCAGAAGGATTTGAAAGTAGACGCACTAGTAAAAACCCTTGCTATATTTCGAGGACATTACGAGAAAGCTGAAACAATTGGACGCCATGTTGACAAACATCCAGACGAGGTTATGAGATGCGCCCGTTCAAGGAAAGATTTATTTGCTGTAATGGGTAAAGGAAAAGATGCCATGATTGAGCTTGTCCCCAAGGTCTCTTTATGCGCTGATTATTTCACAGAGAACGGTTGTAATACCAAGGACACTTGTGAAAAACTCCACATATGCAAAACATATGTTACAGAATATTGCAATTCAGGATCAAACTGTGAATATGGACATCGGTGGGACACCAACCACAACAGTAAAATTCTCTCTAAATTCTATTTGGACTTGATTCAGAGAAACACATTGCACCAAGTTATGAAGAAATTGTTTAAGGTCAACTCTAAACTCAAGGTGTGTGCAAACTACAACAACGACCAAGGATGCAAATATGACCCTTGTAGATGGTTGCATATTTGTAAGCCTTATGTTTTAGGTTCTGGAAAGTGTACTGTGAAAGGCTGCTCTCTTAATCATAATATCATTGACAAACAGTGCAGCTCACTCTTGAAGGCATCTGGAGTGTCACTAAATGAAAGTCCTCGTGATATTCTGTTACTTTTATTATCGTCAATGGATGCGTCTGTCGGAAAGGATTCCAATGAAAAAGACATGCCCAAGAAGAAGACGAAGGACGAGAAAGCTGCCAGTGGACCAGATAGCTTACCAGATGATGACAGTGATACTGATCATTCAGAAAATTCTGAAGATGAGACTATAGAAGGTGAACCATCGAAATCCAAGAAAAAAACTAAGCAAAGAAAAAAATCAAAGACAGTAAAATCTACTGATTTGATGGGCGAAGTTGTAATTCCTGAAATATGTGTTTTTTCAGTAGATAATAAATGCATAAATGAGAAAAAGGGATGCAAATATCTTCATTCTAAAAGTCTTTTCCATTGGCAAGTTGAAAAGGATAATAAATGGTACAATTTTCGTATTTTTCAGTCTAAGAAATTAGAAAGTGCTTATCGGGATGTAAATCAGGCGTCCACTGAAGTGCCAGCCCTCGAGAAGAGTAAAGTAGAAGACCACGCTAAAGAATTGCTGAATGTGTTGGGAAATAATTCCTGGAAAGCAGATTTCCAAACTATGACAATAACCAAAAGTGACTCAACTCTGAAAATTCGGCGCTTATCAACACAATCGGCTGCCCTATTCCAGCATCCTAAAGCCACAGTGTTTGAATGGTATTGTCAAGATGACCAAGGCAAATGGATTCCGTTTGGGAAGGCAAACTTATTTGGAAACATCTCTAGTGAGGAAGTGGAGAAGCTTTATTTGTCTGATCCGTCATCGAGTATGTTGATATGCATTGCTGAAAGTAAGTTCAAACTTGAATTTTCTAGAATGGTACAAGTGAACTTGGCGACACGTGGAGAAAAGGAAATTAGACGAAGGCCAGCTGGGCTCATGTATCAGAGGAAACCTGCTGATGCTGATGATCAATCATCATTACCTTCTCACTGGAGTCCCATGGCAGCTAACCAGACACACTTGCTGGTGACACTAGATGCAGACAGTAATGAGTACCAGGAAGTGGCAACTAGAATACGTCTCACACTCCCCACAGCCTTTATTGTCTCTGTAAAGAGACTTCAGAATCCGTACTTGTGGCGCTTGTTGCAATTCAAAAAGGAAGAACTTTCCAGGAGGTAATATTATCTCTCTATTTACTGAAGTTAGTATAGTATTTTTTAACTTTTAATATTAGTTTAGCATGAATGATCTGAATAGGAGTGAGCAATAATTTTTGGGTTTGTTGTATGAATAAATATAGTAGTTTCAAATGAAATTTGCAATTTTCAGAGAGCTCTTTGATACATAGTATTGCACAAAAAAATATACAACCAAAAGTGTAAGTATTTGCGGGATACTGATAAAAGTAGTTTTTATTGTAGATAGTGAGGATTCTAAAACTGCCTAGAGGGTGAACTGTAAGTGGGCCCTCTTATAGTAAAAGGTTTTAATAGACTTGAAAGTTTGCACTCATATAAAGTTTTGTTTTTTATATATAAGTTATTTAAAATTTTGAGGAACATTGTCGTTATTTGATATGTAACACAGACATATATCTCTAGTGTTAACTTTATGGCTTTGTCAGGTATGATGAGAATCAGCTTAATATGCAGAAACTTTTCCATGGTGTCAATCCAAGTGACACAGAAGTTATCTGTACGGAGAATTTCGACTGGCGTCGGAGTGATACCAGTAATCAAGAATTTGGCCAAGGCACTTATTTTTTCAATAGGTAAGTAGTACCTTGATCATTTCCATACAGAGACAGTGATGAATTATTTCTGTATATATTATTTTTCTGCATTACAAAAGTACTGTCTTTTGCAATTTGGTTGTTATTAACTCTGGTAAAACAAGTCTTGTTCTATTTGTATGACTATAGAGGTAGAATATAGAAGGCAGGAAAAACAGTCTTATGCTATCTGTATAACTAGGGGTAAAATATAGAATGCAGAAAACGGGATTATGAACAAATCTGTGATAAATAATTACAATGAAAAGTGTTGACTAGAATGTTTTTTTCGATAGCCAGTTCTTTCAAAAGTCCATTGACAGAAAAATGAGATCCTTCTTTCGTGATAAGTTTTGGTTGTAAGATTTTTCTATATCGAGAGTTTCATAGCAGATTCCTCCTTCCATTAGGCATTGTTGAAAATAGGAAAGTGCAACAGTGCATTCAATAAATTATCCAGTGAAAATACTTTTTCATTGAATTTACATTAAAATAACTTGGAAATACTTTTTCATTGAATTTACTTTTAAATAACTGGGAAAAAGAATGAGCTTTATTGAAGTGGATGAAAAGTTCTTTACCAGTATGATCTTGTAGTGGAGTTTGGTGAGACAACACCACCACCCCTTCATACTTCTTATTCCTGCTGCAGCTTTTTTCCAAAGCAGCATCTGTTTTTGGAAACGGAAGTGGTTTGTGTGTGTTTGTGTGTAGAAAGTTACATATTTGTACAAAGACAAATCACCAGTGTAAGCATTCTTTGGCAGGAAGTTGACTGAATAGAGTATTTATTGTCAACTAAATTAATCTATGTATTGAAATTTTATGGTTTGTTAGGTACTGCTGGTTTGGTAGGACCAAACTAGAAGCTTAACGATTCACAAAATTTGAGTTTTCTGTCTGGCAGTCGCCTCAGCCACAGCCCGTAAAACTCTTACCCACAGCCCATAAAACTCGGCCATGGTCCGGTGGTGGCTTATGTAGTTGGTACTACACACAGTGCTGCGAGAAGAATGATTATGGCTAATTTTAACCTTAAATAAAAACAAAACTAGTGAGGCCAAAGGGTTGCAATTTCGTATGTTTTGATGATTGGAGGGTGGATGATCAACATATACCAATTTGCACCCCTCTAGTTGCTTTTAAGGCCTGAAAGTCAACAGAAAAACATTCAGATGGACAGGAAAATCTGATACAATAGTTTTCCTTTACAGAAAACTAAGAAGAGTAGATTGTCCTCACTTATTAAGAACAAAGAGGAAGTTGTCAGTACGGATATAGTGGGGACCTTGTATTCGCATTCTAAGGATTTGTAGACTCGCAGATTTGTGGATTTCTCTCTCTCGACCATATGTACCTATTATTCGCGGGCAGTTAGCGTATTCGCAGTGTTTTTATATGAGAAATATCCAGAAATTCCTGGGTTTGTTATCTATTTCATCATAAAATGCACTTACTTTTTGTGATAAAACTATTAAAAAACCAGGTATTAAAATTTTAGTTGGTTTTCTTGAGTTTTACTTAAGAAAATAGGCCATTTTCAGCGTTCTTATAGGTGTTGCAACTATTCGCGAATTTTAACAATGGGTGGGGGGATGGGGCAGGTGGTCTGGTACACATCCCCGCTAATATGGAGTGACCACTGTATGAGACTTGCAATAAAAGATATTTATAAAATGATATTAAAAGTTTTGTTTTATGGTGACGTCATGCGTAATCTCCTTTGTAGGACATGATAACCGGAGACTGCCTTCATATACATATATATACAGGTAGTCCCAGGTTATCAGTGGTCTCAGTTATTGGTGATCCGATTTTATGGCACTTGTCTAGTGGTAGCAAAACTGAATTCTGGGTGCCAATATGCACAGATCCCTGCTTATCTGTGCCAATAACTGGGGATCAGCACTATTATCGGCGATTTTCGGTTACCATCGTGTTACTGGGAACGGAACTTCCCCGATGACCAAGGACTGCCTCTATATATATATATATATATATAATATATATATATATATATATATATGTATTTATGTATGTATGTATGTATGTATGTATGTATGTATGAGCAAAAGCCACAGGGAAAATTTTTAAAAAAGAAAAGACAGAGTGCCGAGTACTTTCGTGTATTTACCACATCTTCGGGGCACAAAGTAATACAAAACGTAAAAACTATTGAGCAAGAAAGCTCTCACAAAAGCAAAGTGGAAAAGAATTATATATGTATGTACAATAAGGCCATTACAAACAGAAACAGCATTCGTCCAGATTACCCAACCGCATAACACCCCAACAAGTCAAAGGAAAAAAGTAATTGCCCAATGACCCAATTACTTACAGAAGAGAAAAACACTGACTATGTCAACCAGTTTTTTTTATAAAACAACTGAACTCACAATTATGAATAGTAACAATAATAACGGCACTAACAACATACTTAAAACACCAATAAACATATAATATTGTTCAATCAGTTATCTTTGTTTATTGGTGTTTTAAGTATGTTGTTAGTGCCGTTATTATTGTTACTATTCATAATTGTGAGTTCAGTTGTTTTATAAAAAACTGGTTGACATAGTCAGTGTTTTTCTCTTCTGTAAGTAATTGGGTCATTGGGCAATTACTTTTTTCCTTTGACTTGTTGGGGTGTTAAGCGGTTGAGTAATCTGGACGAATGCTGTTTCTGTTTGTAATGGCCTTATTGTACATACATATATAATTCTTTTCCACTTTGCTTTTGTGAGAGCTTTCTTGCTCAATAGTTTTTACGTTTTGTATTACTTTGTGCCCCGAAGATGTGGTAAATACACGAAAGTACTTGGCACTCTGTCTTTTCTTTTTTAAAATTTTCCCTGTGGCTTTTGCTGGTAAACAAAATCACGTGCTTACTTTTGTGATTTTATTATAGTATATTATATATATATATATAGAGATATATATATATTATACTATATATATATTATATATTATAGTATTATATATTATATTTATATATATATATATATTATATATATAATATATATATATATATATATATATAAATATATAATATACATATATATAATATATATAATCTCTATATATAATATATATAAATATATATATATATATATATATAGCAAATATATATATAAATATATAATATATTATATTTAATATATATATATATATTATATAATATATGAAATATTTACATTTATATTTATATTATTCTAAAATAAATAATATATAAATATATTATATGAATATAAATATAAATATATATAAAATATACATAAATATAAAATATATAAATATATATAAAAATATATATAATATATATATATCTATATAGATAAATATAGATATATATCTATATACCTATCTCTATATCGATATCTATATGTATGTATGTATGTATGTATGTATGATGTATGTATGCTATGGATGTAGTATGTATGTATATTATAATATATATATCTGTCGTCATCTATATATCTATATAGTATATATATAATATATATATATATATATAATATTATATATATATATATATCTATTCTATATATATATCATATAAGAATATATATACATACATACATACATACATCATACTTACTGTATAAATATTTATTGTATATATGTAATATATATGCATTACTGAATCACGAAAGTTAGGAACGTGATAAATCCATAAATAAAGTTATATGCCATGAGGGAAAATAAACAACGGAGTACCGCAAGATCTTTCGACGTTCAAACGTCCTTTACTTTGCAGATGAACTGACATACATGAGGAAATCACGATACACGAAAGGTCGTATAACTGACAGATAGGGATTATAAAGGGATTAGTACCTAGAATCCGACGCCTGTAGAATGAGTAACCTTCCCAAACAAGCAAAAACATGGGTACAATTAAAAGTTTAAGACAATCTGCTCAGACACAAGGGCAAGACAATTAAAGGATTATTATAGGTGACAGCTATTCAGAACTTTGGTAAACAAAAACATATGCACAATACATATTAAACATACATATACAACGAAAATATCTCTAAGGCAACTAATTTTTATTTAAGTCTGTAATTAAATCCTTGAGGTCATTCTTAAACATGTTACAAATACAAGGGTCTAAATGAAACAGGCCACGGCTAATATTGAAATTACAATGAGAAGTAAGTTGTATTAAAGCAGTTTCTAAAAGATTTCGTGATAAGACATCTTTTGACCTTGCAATTCTTAGATGTTTTGATACATAGAGAATCATTTCAATGTAAATTTAGTATTTATAGGAAACCGACCAACAACTTAACTTATGTTCATTTCTATTCAGGCCACCATCTTAACATAAAAATATCAATTTTTTCTTCTATGTTTTTATGAATATTGCTCATTGTCAGTCCCCAATATTTGGATCAAGAAATTGAATACATAAGAAAAATAGGGAAAGATTTATGTTATCCTTCACATATATTAGATATTTGTTGTAATAAAGCCCACAAAAAGTTTTATAGTGTAACACAGAGAAAGAAAATTCTAAGAACGTTCTCAGTTTGCCTTATTTTAACGGATTTGAAACCATTAAATCATTGCCAAAAGCCTTTAAGGTCAACCTTGTTTTTTCCCATAATAACACACTAAAAGGAATGTTAATTAAAAATGGCCACAGAGAAACCAACAACATAATATATAAAATTCCATGTATGGATTGTCCCTCATTTTATCTCGGACAGTCGAGCAAGGGCTTAGAAGTAAGGTTAAGCCAGCTTAAATATTCTGTAAAAACTGGGCAAACATCTAATGCAATATTCATTCATTTAAGTGAAAATAACCACTGAATAAACTGGATTGGTAGTTGAGTAATTGCAAGGTCAATAGATGTCTTATCACGAAATCTTTTAGAAACTGCTTTAATACAACTTACTTCTCATTGTAATTTCACTATTAGCCGTGGCCTGTTTCATTTAGACCCTTGTATTTGTAACATGTTTAAGAATGACCTCAAAGATTCAATTACAGACTTGAATAAAAATTAGTTGCCTTAGAGATATATGTATATGTATGTTTAATATGTATTGTGAATATGTTTTTGTTTACCAAAGTTCTGAATAGCTGTCACCTATAATAATCCTTTAATTGTCTTGCCCTTGTGTCTGAGCAGATTGTCTTAAACTTTTAATTGTACCCATGTTTTTGCTTGTTTGGGAAGGTTACTCATCTTCCAAGTGTGTTGGATTGTAGGTAGGTACTAATCCCTTTATAATCCCTACCTCAGTTATATGACCTTTCGTGTATTGTCATTTCCTCACATATGTCAGTTCATCTGCTAGGTAAAGGACGTTTGAACGTCGAAAGATCTCGCGATACTCCGTTGTTTACTTTTCCTCGTGGCATATATATATATAACTTTATTATATAATATATACATATATTTTTTGTATAATTTTTTACACTTACGCTTACATATAAATGCATACTGTACTAAAACCCTGACATTGCATGGTATATGTGTAAATGTTTTTTACAGTGCTGCAGTTGGCCGTACACACTGCAAACCAGATGAATTTGGACGAATCCACATGTTTCTGGCTCAAGTTGTTATTGGGATGGTGACTGAAGGAGATCCATCCTATACTCGTCCACCACCTAATCCCAATACTGGTTTTCTTTATGACACTACAGTTGATAATATTATAGCACCTACAGTGTTTGTGAAATATGAGAAAGGAGAGTATTATCCAGAATATATAATTGAGTTCTACTAAATATTTTTCATTACATTGGAATGTATTATCATTTCCCTGAGAAATTTAATATAATCACCATCAGTTTCTTTTTTTTATCGTTTATTACTATGTATATTTTTTCTTTGTCAAACATGTGATGATGGAGTTTTGAGGTCAGTATTATAATTTGTTTGCTCTGCTGCTGAGTTCAGCAATAAACAAAAAAAAAAGTTCTTGTGCAATTATGTTAGGTAATGAAGTTGGCTGAGACATTGCTTAGTATTATAGGACTACATAATCACCATTGTGTTAGATCTTCAACATACACTGAGATCGTTTTCACATGTGAACTTGAGCAAGCTATGGAATTTGGTTAATAAAAGAATTAATTTGTTAATTTCACACAGTCATTACTAACATAGTATATAGATTTTTAAAAATGTACCAAAATAAGTCAGCAACAGCTCTGTCGAGGTACAGTCATGATGGATGCACATGATATTTAGAGATAGCACGCTATGCAGACTCTTGGTACAACGTTTTGCACTTTGTCAGTGAGTGATGTTTAGTTTTTTATAGCATTCACAGATAATTGTTAATTTTTGAAAAGTGATTGAGATCGTTTCAGCACAATAACAAAGGGGTGATGCAGATTCAGACCAGTGACAAAGATGCAAGTTAAACAAAGGTACTTGTATTAACATAATTTAGGCCAATTTGAATCATTCATCGTGGATGATTACCTCATTGCCCTCTGATCCCTCTGTTTCACTTATCAGTGAATTAGCATCCACACTTTCAACGTGAAACGCTTCAGGTGAACGTTGTTGAACTATGTACACCTATTTATAGCCATTTTATCCAAGCTTGGTAAGTACCAAGTAATATCCATTATCCACTGAAGCCTTGGTCTTAGATAATAGTAATATATTAGGGTTTCTGCTGTATATTTTAATGTATAATCTGTGTAATGCATTATATAGCAAGAAATGTCACCATACAAAATTAGCAGAAATGGCTATGAATGGATCTATGTGGATTCTTGTAAGCAATATGAGGATATAGAGGAAAATAAATGTTGATACTGGTGGTATATTTTATTTTAAAAACATTATGCTCATGATGTAGCTTCTTTTAAAAATATTGTGCTAGTGATGCAGTCTGCAAAATCTTTTGTTATAAAGAGTTGTTTGCACGGTTGCACCTTTGATATGTCAATACCTGATTTTCTTAGTTTAGTACTCATCAATTTTTTTTGTTGCTTGGCTTCTGTTTACTTCTTGCTTCTGAAAGATGCATGTTTATGTAGGCCTCTTGTTTTTTAGTGAAATTTAATTTTTGTTTGTAAAGAAAAAATGAGTTATTAAATGCCACTTTGCAATCTGAATTTAATAAATACCACTTATTGCTAATATTTGGGTATGTCCCAGAGATAAAACTGTACTATTTAGTAGATACAAGTGAAAAATGTTTATCCTAGGCTTTTTGTATACTGTACCTAATAGGACAGTTTTTGAATTGATTGAAGCCGGGAGTGTACACATTTTTATGGCTTGTAATGGTAAATAAGTTACTTTAATGTGGATTTATAGTTTTGTCATTAACTGGAAGAGGTGCCTTACTTAGATTTATATATCTGGTGGACATTTGTCTTTATGTATTTCTGTAATCTAAGAATTTTGAGCAGTTAATTGTACAGTATTGGGTTGATAAATTTTACCAATACAGTACTCAAGTCCCTGAAAATTTACTCAGTTTTTATAGGTTTCAGTATGATCTGTTTTGCTTCCTTTTCATTGTTTTTTTGGCATCTGGAAAGTTTAATGGATTGTTGATAGATTTCTTCATTATCCTTAGTTCTGGAATCCTGTAACTGTCTTATATATAAATATTTTCTTGGGAACCTTGGAACAATCTCCTGTAAAATTTGTGTATCAGTTGTCTTTTTTTCTCCGATCTTGAGAAATTTTGGAAGTGTGGAAATGCAGGAGTTGTGAAAGGAAGGTATCTCTTTACAAGGGAAAATATTCGAGAATGTAAATGATGTTTGAGGGTATTTGAGTTTGATAATTCATTAGACCTATAGTCCCAAAATCCCATGCATCCATCCCTAATTGTATTTACGTGTGTATATGAATTTCATTCATCCCTTTTGAAAATATTCTAAGAGATCAGTTTCTACATAGCTTGATTTAAAGTGGAAGAAATCTTGTCAAGAAATATTGAATGAAATCTAATGTATTGTTAGGGACACTTTCTTATCCCTTAATCATGGGATGATTATGTACATGTACAGTGTAGTAATAAATAAGATTTTTTGTGCACTGCAATGATGCCCCATGATAAGTACTGTACTGTATAAGGTGTCAATCTACTTATGAAAAGTAGTCAGTTGCGATGTTTTAGGACAGCAGCAAATATCCTACCTGCATCTTTTAACAATAAGTTGCAAGTTTGTAAAGACTTACTTGCATGGTATATCTTTGAATACACTTTTTCTTTATGTTTATACTACTTATACATATGCTGGTAGAGAATATAGTATCAAATGGGTGAACACTGAGAGTTTCATTATGAAAATGGCATTTACTTACGCTAATAATCCCACAGATGTTAGATTAATCAGTGTTCATCTGAATTCTAAAAGGCATTACTTAAGGTTCTTTGCAGCGTCCCTTTGGCCCCCAGCTGCAACCACTTTCATTTCTTTGACTGTACCTCTGTTCATATTGTCTTTCTTCCATCTAACTTTCCACCCTCTCCTGACAATTGTTTCATAGTGCAACTGCGAGGGTTTCCTCCTATTACACCTTTAAAACCTTTCGACCATCAATTTCGCTTTCAGCGCTGAATGACCACATAGGTCCTAGCACTTGGCCATAGGCCAAAATTCTGTGTTCCATTCCATTCCATCTGAATCCTGAAAATTCTTTATCAGCAGTGGCTTTGGTGGTGGTGGTGATTTGCCTTATCAATGTACATTGACCAGCCCACTGAATAAAATTTTAGACAGAGTTAGTCCAAATGATTAGTTTTTGATTAAAATTAGGTGCAGCTGAAAAAAGATGAGAGCAGATGGAAGTGAGGAATAGTTAAAAGTAAGTAAACAGTACAGAAGAGGCACACTGGTTGTATCATGTGAATACTAATGCTGGAGTTTGTCTTTGTATAAACTCTCACCTGTCTTAAGTATACTTGCAAATTTTTCTTTTACATAGGGATTTTGAAAAGTGGAAATTTGGCCTTGTGGTATTTTATACTGACTGGATATGCATCAGTTTTATATACAGTATAGTAGTACTGAAATATAAACTAGCTCTTGATTTGCTGGCTACTAATAGGTAGCAGGCAAAAGGGCTTGTTTGTTATTGCATTTTTTAGTTTTTTTTTAGCTTGAATGAATTTTGTATTGCAAGTTATATATATTTATATTAGATAGTTTGAGTGTAAAGAAGAGGCCTCAACATTTGAAAACAATTATTTGTGTAAGAGAGGTAAGTAGCAGTGTGTGTAAGGTGTTTCATGCACTGCTGGTGATCTTTATATGCCTATTCTTGTGGAAATTTCCTTCTGGTAGTATGTATATCAATGATTCTGCAGCACTGAGTGCAAGTGTGGCAGTGTGTGTCTGTGTGTTTTTTGCAGCCCACCTTTACATGTAAACTGCCTTGAACAACCATCGATTCCTGGCATTCCAAAGCCAATAAGGCACAGATTCAGACTCAAAAGTTATCTCCTTCACTTACATTCATCTTCAATCCTACCCTATATGCATTCACTATCACAGCTTTTTCTCCTACTGCACTTTTATCTTACACTTTCAATCACCCAGACACTTTCAGTCACCCAGGTAACATTGTTTGTACCTGTCACCCCTCAGTCTCTCTCAGGCTACAACTGCTGCACATGGCCTGATTATACACCTTTCTACTACATATGACACATCACTGAATATATCTGCATTACTGTAGTTGAATTAGTAGAACATCCTCATTTTAGAAATTTACAATTTGAAAATGTAACTTTTAAGCATGTAAACCAGAGTACAGTATTAGGAAATGGATGTCCAAATGTTGTGTTTCTATGCATTTTTTTTTTATGAAATGAAGGTCAAGGTTTATTCATCCTGGAATACAGTTGGTCAAACAATAGCATTGAAATATGTTGTAGTCTTCATCTAATTGTTTTGCGGAAAAATTTTATAAAGTAAGAAAATTTTGTCAGACTGCAACTGTTATTTATGGAATTGTATAATTGTTTAGTTCAATATACGTATCATGTAAACCATATTCTTTTTCCTTTATCCTTTGTTTTCTAACTGCATTAGTTTGCTTTAGTTATACATAGACCTCTTGAAGTTGATGGGCATTCCTTTGACAGCAAGTAGCATGTTTATATATTTATGTCTGTATGATATTTGTTTCATAAGTTAGTTATTCAAAGCTAGTGTCATTCCCAGAAATTTGCTGAATATCTCTAACTAGAAATTTGTTGTAATATATATGCCAGAATTTTTAAAAAATCGCACTAGATGGGACAGAGTTCACTTTGTCGTCTTGCTAGGAAATAAACTGAATTTTTGTGCACATTGTTTAGGTGACATATGGACAAGGGCCTTTCATGATATCAGTTAGCATCTAGTATTCATGAGTGACGATACTTACCCTCATACTATGGTATCTCTCATTATGGCAGTTAACAATTTCTTTGTAAATTTGTAGGGCTAAATTGGCTCAGAATCTTGGTGTCAAATCTGAACTGTTACTGTCGGTGAGTGATTGTAAGTATTTGTTTGGTGAGGCTTTGAAACCAAAGAACATTTGCAAGAGAACAGCTCATGAAGTGAAACCTGGTTAGGTGCCTAGAGTATTGGTAGAGCACATTTTCCCTACTCCATTAAGGTATGTAACCCAGTCATTGAGGAGTTGGGGAGCCCCCATTTCATCTGTTTTCGGAATAGTAGTATGAATCCAAGGCTGCCCAGCTAATCTACCCAGATGGTCAGCTGTAAAAATCTGGTTATTGTTGTTCTGAAGGATGGAGTTAAAGAATCAAACTACAAAGGAACATCTGCTGGTAAAGGATTAGAGAGAGAACACTGATATTTAGTTTTGAAAAACATCCAAGGAAGTTGCAAGTTGAAGAGAAGGCTGCTTAGAGGTGTATGTGGAGAGCCTAAATAAACAAATTTATCACCTTTTTTTCATCACCAAACAAGTCAATCCTAAGAGTGCAAAGACTACCAAAGGACCATTATCACCTTTGCCGTGCCCACCAGTATACGGGTAATGTGAAATTAATGTTGCAGTCAATTCACAACCAAGAGAATGCAGGAACAGTGAGTGCATTTCTTAAGGTGCAACTGCTATTATATATTGCTACTTTCAAAACGCATATATCCCTGCTTTGACGGTATAAAATGTTGTGTAGAGTTTGGCAACATTTTTTCAGATTCCTAGCTAGCTTAGAATTAGGATGTTTTAAATGTGTATTCAGATTTTGCATAACATAATATAAAAAGAATATATAACATAGTATGAAAAGAGAGAGAAAATATCTTTGTCCGTTTGAAACTAGAATTGCTTTCCTAATGTGTCAACCCCCTCATTTTGGGACCACCTTGACTTGGTGAGGGGGCTCTCGAACCTCAGGAATCTCTTCCCAGGTTCGAACCCAAGAGTCCCATATGACATTATATATTTTCGAGTAAACTTATGTGGACTTTTCCATTTTTTGCCAAAATTTTTAAAAGCAAATAAATGAGAAAACATATCATGGTTTAACGTGGAGTTAAATCCGAAGCTAAATAGTGAGAACTGTGGTAGATCCATCATCTACCCGACAATGTTCGGACCTGTTTTTCAGGCGGAACTATTCTGTGGAGCTGGACCACGGATTCCAGGGGGGGCCTGGTTCTAGGAATAGAACTCTCGGCATTCTATCCAGTTTGCCCATAATGTGATTAGGATGGGGATAATTGTATTAACATAATACTCTTAGTCCTAGCAAGCGGGTTCTGCTTACACTTGGGCCATACTAATCATGTTATGCCATCCCCTTTTGGGGTAGGGTAGGGATGCGGACATTTGGGAGTCCTTTCTCACTTGTGCCTTTGGCAGAAGATTTAACTTCGCGAAGGGCCAATGATATCTTTTCAAGAATTAATTAATGAATTTTTTTTTTTTTTTTTTTTTTTGTAAAAACTCAAAATTTATGAACTGTGAAATAAATGATTTGAGTACCCCTGGGCCCCATGATGGAAAAACTATGGCACAGTTGATGACCATTGGCACGTCACTCCCGAATTTCCTAGGTACTGCCACAAGTAGTGAAAGTACTATAAAAGATACAAAGGAACACCCTGTTCCAAGTAAAGCAGCAGAGCCAGAAAACCAAATAGAGTGCATAAATAAAAAAGAAACAAACAAAAATAAATTGGTAAACTCCAATATCGTAACAATGGAACCATATATGATGAACAATAATTCTGAATTAGAGACAAATAATCCTCCCAGCAATACAGAAAAATATAAAAATCATAATAGACAAGCAACATACATAAAACAAGGACCAAAAAGAAACAAAAATCACCGACTTAATCCCACATTGGTACATTTTGATGACCTCTTTGGACCAGATAATTGGTCAAGATTTCTAGTCCTCAAAGCTGACAACAAAATCTCAGCAGCGATGCTAGAAAACAAATTACTTAACATATATCCAACACAAGACATGGAATGCAGACACATCAAGGACAATGAATGGCTTATCCAAGTAACCAATAAAAAGCAGTCCACTGCCTTTTTAAGTATAACAGAAATAAATAATATAAAGGTAATAACTACAAGCCACGAAACATTGAATTATGTACAGGGTACAGTCATCCTACCCAATAGCGAGCAGGAGCTTCCTTCAAAACAACTATTGCTAGACTCCCTAAAATTGAGATATAACAATATCCACGATTTAGAAATATACTCTATTTCAAGTAGGAAAGATAAAAGTAAAAAATATCAACATTGCCAAAATAAAATTTACAGGCCAAGACTTACCATTTAAAATCAAAATTCTTGGACAAAATAGAGAAGTTCGTCCTTTTGTTCCTAAACCATTACAATGTACACAGTGCTCAAGGTATGGACACACATACAAAAGATGCCGTAATAAAGCTGTATGTGCAGTCTGTGCATCAGATGACCATACCACTAATTGGAACTGTAATCAATCAAAATGTATTAATTGTGGACTAGCCCATCACGCAAAATCTAAGGAGTGTTCATTTTACCAATATAACACAGAACTTCAGTTGTTAATAAATAGGACAGGAATGTCAGTCATGGAAGCCAGACTTGAGCTAAAAGTAAGAGGCGTTAACAATCCATCCAAAACCCCCACCTTTTCAAATGTGACTAAAAATCAAGACATCAAACAGCACAATGACAAACAAGATAGTATAAACAGGGAAACTGGATTTCATACCAATAATACTGAAACACAAAATAAAAGTGATATTACAACAACCAATACCACCACTAACATAGATGATTCAGTTATCCATGGAAAAGAACTTCCAATAGAAGAAGAATGAAATAATGATGATAATCGAACTGGCAAAAAGAAAAGAATTCTAGAAAGAACCCCATCTAAGGGAAAAAAGGTAAATATTGAAAATTACAATCAATCCAGAGAGACTCCAACTACACCAGGAGAACATTTTAAAAAAGATATTAAACTAACCTCATCACAAGTGGAAATACACAATTACCCTCAATCTCAATCAAACAGCCAACATCTGGACAGTAAAGATCACTCTTTACAAGTTCCATCAAATAATACTAATGAAAATCATACCATTAAACCAAACCAAAATATAACTATCACCCCCCAACCATCCACAAGACCGAAATATCCCATTAACAACAACAAAACAAATAACCCTTCAAACCAACAGTCCTTATCACTACAGAAAAGGAACAATAGAATTACAAAACCAGAAATTTCTAAAGCTAGACCAAAAACTTCTGAACCAATAATTAACATTACCAAACATGCTTCATCTTGTGGTTGTAATGAATGCTTTGTAAGTACATATAACCAACTAACTACCAAGACAGAGGACACAGTACGAAATTGTATTGACAATTTTACCAAATTAAGGAGGTGCCCTTTAACACACCAACATGAGAACGAATTATGTTCTGAATCCTTAAAATACAAAAAAGGAAATTATAAAATCAAAAATAGACTTATTAATATTCAACTATGAAAAACAAACAACTGCAGAATCTAATAACCAACATACAAATACAACGATTAAAAAACCACAAATAAATTCAAATGCATATAAACTACGAGATAAAGTAAAATCAGCAATCAATTTACAGAATTTAACACCAATTCCTCCCAATAATGGAATATAAAATCATTCAATGGAATATAAATGGTCTCTTAACCCGACTACGTCTGGGTGAATTACAAAGAATCATACGAGACCACAACCCAATGTGCATATGTCTACAACATATAGGAAGTAACCCTACAAATATCCAACACTATAAAATTGCCTGTTATTCACCAACTGACGGTGGAAAATTAGGCACAGCCATATACGTTCATAATAGCATTACATATGAACCTGTTGACATACCATCTATGCCATATCAAATAACATCAATTAAACTGTATATGCCTGATAAAAGTAAAATTACTATTTGTAATTTATATAACCAACCAAATTTCAATGCAAATTTCAGTGATTTTTCTGAACTTATTAGCAAAAGTATACAGGAACCACTACTTATAGTAGGAGATTTTAATGCACATAATCCATTATGGGATATTAATAACCCCACTGACACATCCGGAATCAACATACAGAATACTATAATGAAACACAACCTGTATTGTCTCAATGAAAGTGAAGTTCCAACATATTTTTCAAATACACACCTAACCTTTTCTTCAATTGACATTTCATTATGTTCAAATGATGTAGCGGAGAAATTTGAATGGAACGTCCTAGACGATTCATACACAAGTGACCATTTCCCAATCATTCTGAACTACTTAAGTAATGTCAAAATATTGCCACCTACAAGATATAATATCCAAAAAGCTAACTGGGATAAATATTTCCTATACACACGAAACATACCACCATTCCCACATAATGAAGATCACAATACTACATGTGAATCCTTCTCAAACTTCATAATAAATGCTGCAGATAAAAGTATTCCAAAAACCAAAACACATTCCACAAAATCCCCTGTCCCCCCCATGGTGGAATCCAACATTAACAACATTAAGTAAAATAAAACATATATTGAGTCGCAATCTAAACAGACTCAAAACTCGCCTTAAATCACTCAACAAAATGCCCTATAGTATAAACATATTAAACAAAATAGTTATAACAAACATAACAATTAACCACATTAAACCACTATATAACAAATATACAGCCAAATTTAGAAAAACGGTAATAGCTGAAAAAATCGCATCATGGAAGGAATATGTCTCAAACATATCTTCAAATACATCCACAAGGGATGTCTGGCAAAAGATAAGGAAAATCAATGGAAAACATTTAAGACCTCCAAGAAGTGCAATACATTTAAATGGAAAAATATACCATGATACTTATGAAATATCAAACATAATTGGGAAACATTTTGAAAACATCAGTGCTTACTCCAGCCTAGATACACATTTTCAAAGTATCAGAAAACAAAAAGAAAATACTCAATTTTGAAACTCTTGAAGACCTGGAATATAACTATATTTTTAACATGGATGAACTAGATAATGCCATCAACTCTTGTCATCCCTCTGCACCAGGATATGATAAAATATCATTTGAAATGATAGAAAAATTAGCTCCTATAGCTAAATCACATTTATTAAAATTTTACAATAGTATCTGGCTAAAACGTGTCTTTCCTGATAAATGGAAACATGCCATAATTATTCCAATAAACAAACCAGGAAAGCATGCAAGTAATCCATCCAATTATAGACCGATATCTCTAACAAGTTGCCTATGCAAAATCTTAGAAAAAATGGTTAATGCACGATTAACGTATGTAATAACCAAAGAATCCATTTTAACACCAACACAATCTGGTTCAATAGCTGGCAGATCAACCCTAGATCCCTTAACACATTTAGAAGATCATATCAAAAAAGGCTTTGAACAAAAGAAATTAACAGTAGCTATATTTTTTGATATAGAAAAAGCATACGATACAACATGGAAACATAACATCATGCAAAAACTCCACTCCAAGGGACTAAGAGGCCACTTACCAATATTTATTAAGAACTTCTTAACAAACAGAACTTTTCAAGTAAGAGTAGAAAATTCCTACTCAGTAACCTATAAACTGGAAGAAGGAATCCCTCAAGGTAGTGTCTTGAGCTGTACATTGTTTGCTTTAGCAATCAATGACATTACTATAAATTTACCAAGTGGTGTAAAAAACAGTTTATATGTTGATGACTTTGTCATTTACTATACGAGTAGTAATCTGAGACATGCTCAGAGAGTTCTCAGTACTGCCATTTCAAAGATATGTAGTTGGGCAAATTCAGTTGGATTTAAATTTTCAACTGATAAAACAAAAGCAATCGTCTTCTACAAAGACAAAAGGTGGATGAAGAACCAAACAATCAAACTACATCTTTATAGCACTGAAATACAATTTTGTACAAAAATCAAGTATCTAGGAGTAATATTTGATCAACATTTAAATTGGAAAGAGCACATCAAATACATTAAAGCCAAGGGCATCAAAGCCCTTGCCATATTAAAAAAGTTATCACACACTAATTGGGGAGCAAAGCGAGACATTTTATTAATGATATATAAGGCAACAGTCTTATCCATAATAGATTACTGCTGTCCAATATATTCATCCGCCTCAGAATCTGCATTAAAATCTCTCGATGCAGTGCACCATGAAGGCGTGCGATTGTGCACATGAGCTTTCCGATCGTCCCCAACAAACTCACTTTTGGTGGAGGCAGGTATTTTGCCCTTAAAGCATCACCGTAATTTAATAACAATACAAAGAGGTCTTTCAATGCAAGCGGGATCGTCTCCTGCAACTTACTGCTTCCAAAACTGTAATCAAGTAACAGCAGTTAATAGTACTAGCTCTTTCCCAAAAAGAGCTAGATACATAATGAACATACATAATATGAATCCAATTTTTCACCCACCAATGGAATTGCCACCACCATGGATTTTAAATAGAGTAAAGATATGTACCTCCCTGTCTTACCTACTCAAAAAACAAATGACAAGTACGGAAATGTACCGCCAACATGCTTTGGAGCACATTAGAAGAAAAGGCGACAAATTTATGATATATACAGACGGCTCCAAAAATAATGTTGGAGTAGGAGCATCTGCATATTCGAAAAATATGTTAAGTAAAAAAAGCCTACCTTCAATATCATCAGTATTTACTGCTGAAGTCACAGCCATACAGATGGCTCTAGATATGATATCTGAGGCAAAAGCAAGTGTCTCTGTAATTTTCAGTGACTCACGTAGCGCTATAGATGCAATAAGACAGTATAAATCAGGAAACCAAATAGTACAGGAAATTCAAATAAAAATTCATCAACTCCTCCAATCAGGAATATCAATGGAAATATGTTGGATCCCAGCACACGTGGGAATAAAAGGAAATGAATATGCAGACTCTGCTGCCAAATTAGCCTGCACTATCCCTCCAACAATTTCATATGCCCCAGTGTCAGACTGGGTAAAATCAGTTAAAACATTAATTTACCAGGATTGGAAAGAAGAATGGGCCTCGGTGCCAACAACAAATAAACTTAAAAATATAAAAACTGAAGTCTATGCATGGAGGACATCCTCACAGGAGGAAAGAGCAAAAGAGGTGATCCTAGCAAGGCTACGTATAGGACACACAAGATTCTCACATGGTCACTTGATGTCAACACCACATGCTGACCCAGTGAAATGTAACAGATGTCAAACACCCATGACAGTACAGCATTTGCTTGTTGAGTGCCCAAATTGGACCCAGCAAAGATCTATTTATCTGCGGAGTTCGGAAATGAAAAATATTCTTGCGGAAAGCAGGGATTTTTCAATTAATAAAATCATAAATTTTTTAAATAAGACGGGTTTCTCAAATAAAGTCTAATTTTTTTTTTCTTTTCTTCTCAGGATTGATCCCTGAGAACCAGCCCGAGAAGAGTCTACTTGAGACTCAGAGGTCTGGAAAAACTAACACCTATTAATAATAATAATGTGTCAACACGTTTGATAAGAGACCTAGAGATTAAGGGAGCTCGAGTCTTCATTGTGTTTTTATAAACTTCAATCTTTATTATCACTCGATTTCTGTCTTGATCGGGTATGTGACTTTGTTGAGCTGACTCGTTCATAACTTGCCTTATACGTGTATGTCTTTGCTGAATGCCATGTGCAAATTTCACAGTTTCTTCGTAAAGTTGCGTCACTTTTCAAAGCTTCTGGAAGAACTGTGTCCCAAAACTTTTTGTGTCGTCTCCACTGTCCAGCTTCCGAAAGGAAGAGAAATTCATTACATCTTAAAACCGCGTTCCGTTCAGACATTCTCTCTCTCTCTCTCTCTCTCTCTCTCTCTCTCTCTCTCTCTCTCTCTCTCTCTCTCTCTCTTTGCCTCGCCATAATTGATATTAACGTAACATAAAATGGTCACTCGTAACTTCTAGATTTCAGATTTGATATTTCTTAGAATTTATTTAGTGTTATTTAGTGCTTTTTGTGGAATCTGAACAAACATTGTGTGTGTAACGGTGCCTGGTTTTGTGAAAGTGTGAAACAAGCTGCAGCAAAGAAAGAAAGAAATTTGTATACCAAAAAGGTAAAGTGAGGTAACAATTAATGAATGGTAAGTGTAGTAACCAGATAGTTGGCACTTTGTCACGCTACGTTATTCTGGAACTCATACCTGGAGAATGAGAGCATGGGTGACTACTCCCATCAACCTTAACCAGTACGTACATGGTTTGCCATGTTTTTCTGCCCTTGGGATTACACCGGATAGAGTACCTTTCTCAAGAGATTCCTTTTCCTCATTGATGGTGCTCTTTTCATTTTGTTTCCATCGTCACAATGTGAGGTGTTGTTTTGCCTGCCAGCATTACCTTTTTTGTTCAGCCCATGAAATAACAGTAAAATACCAGGAAAGAAGAATCAGAATCTCATAATGTATTTTAAATATCAAAGAGCCTTGGGGACAAACTTGCAGATTGATGATACCAGTACCTTTATAAAGCAGTACAATCCTAACATTACTTACTATGAGTGGCCAAAGCTGGCTGCCAAAGACATTCCCTCAGACTATACATATCTTTGCGGAGTAGAAGTAAATTGATAACAGTAGCAAGTATACTTTGGAAAGCCAGAAATTTCTGGGATTCTCATTCCTTGGTGGAGCTCAGTTTGAGTGGAAAACAGATATATTAAAAGAAACTGATGTCCAGTTCCAAAGATTAACTGCCATGGCTTTGCTAAAGTTGAAAAGATGGAGAAAAAGTCGAATGACATTGTGCCTCAGCCCACCCTCATCACACCATTTTAACACACTGAGACTTACAGAATTTGTATGTACAATCTGACGAAGAGAGAAACTATTACGTAATTGATTCTCCAACACCAGTGGTCATGGTGTAAGTCATGGTCCCACACTAAGAGTTTTTTTTCAGCACTGCTACCCTCTATAAACAGCATGGTTAGGTTTCTGTTATTTCTGAAGCTTGGGAAAATTTATTTGCAGCTTCCTTTAAGGCTAAAAGGCTATGTTGGCTTTGGCTATAGCCTTGTCTGAGAACAATGACATCTAGACGCCTTCCAAGGTGTCAAGGTGGAGTTTCCAAAGTCTCTGACATGACCTTTACCTTGAAATCTGTATGTGGTTCTTCATTTCATTATACTATTGTCGCCCTTTCAACTGTTTGGAACAAGCTCCTTGTAAGGTAGATTCTATGGAAACTTCACAATAGCCTTAGCTACTGCTAAAGACTGAGAAAGTTACAGGCTTTGTCAGTTGCGTAGGCTTTGCTGAAGACAAGGCAATTATTTTTGCCCTATTTTGGGCTAAGTATGGTTTTGGGCTAGAGCCTTACCTACAACAGTATTTTTACCTAGCCTGGTGTCACTAGGGCATGATGAACATGCCCCCTTTGGGAGGTCCAGTAAGGACTATGAATTGTTGAAATTTCACTAAGAGGATTGAACCTGATGTAAAAGTTCTGTGTATAGCAACTTGGATCCAGAGCCTCAGAAGAGTAGGATTGTAATGTCCTTTTCATTACGTCTTTGATTAAAGACTCATGCTAATTTATATCCTTAATAGAGGGTAAGTCACTTGACTTGTGACCATTAGCTACAACTTTTAAAGCTGGAAAGAATTTAACTAAGATAGTGAAGTCATATAGTGTCTTGCTAAGCTTTTATTTGCTGTGGTTTATCTTCATGGAATAGAGAACTAATACGATCATTGCAGAGGGGGTACAGTGGTACCTCAAGATACAAAATTAATCCGTTCTGAGGCGCCCTTCGTACCATGAGGTTTTCGTATCTTGGACCACATTTTACATGTAAAATGGCTAATCTATTCCAAGCCCTCCAAAAACACCCCAGTAAATTTCATAATAAAGCTAAATCAACCTATAAACAATGAAATACTACAGCAAATTGGACCATTCAGTACCTAACTTAATAACGTAATGCTAATTACCTGTAGATAAAGTGTATTAGTGTACATGGTATACAAGAAATACTGTATGTATGTAGTAAAATGTGGAAGCTTACCTTTCGAGTGAGGCTATCTCCAAAAGTGGCGGCAGAGGAGGAGGACAAACGGCAGATACGTACGTACATACGTACGTACACTTAACTTTACTAAACACATAAAAAAATGTAAGGAAAACTAAACTAAAATTTACGAAATACATTTTTTTCTTTATAACTTTTATGTAGTTTTTTTTTTTTTTTTTTTTTTTTTTTTCAAAATTTCAACTTCATCACCACTTTCAGCTTTCTGTTTTTTATCACTTGGTTCTTCCTTTTTGCTTACTCCTGCTAATGCTAAAGGCCTCTTTAAAAATTAACTATCCAAGGAAGATTGCTTCTGCCTACTTTTCACAATGTTCCTGAAACGACTCTGGCAAACATCATCGAACTGCGCAAGCATAGGACCTGTGTGAGCCTTTTCGGGGTGCTTTTTTTTTTCTATAAACGAAAACGATTGCACGTTATGAAAAGCGGCTAGAACATCCTTAATTTCTGCCGTTGTCATAGGGTCGCCCTCCTCCTTCTCGCCACTGCTAGAGAACTCCTCTTGAACGACGTTATGTTGCATGGCCTCCAACTTCTTCAGGTCATCCGTCGTAAGCTCCTCTTGGTGCTCCTTGAGAAGGTCGTCGACAACCAGCCCCATGGACTTGCCAAGTGCAACGATCTCGTCAAGATCTGGTTGCAAACAGTTTCAGAATCGTCAACTGTTTCTGAATCTACAGCACCAGCTTCGCCCATGTCGAATCCCTCGAAGTCTCGGGTGGATACGTCATCAAGCCAGAGTTTCCTCCACGAGGAATTCAAGGTTCGCCTCGAAACCTCCTGCCAAGCTAGGTCAATGAGTCGGATGCAAATGACGATGTCGAAATGCTCCTTCCAAAATTCATGCAAGGTGAGGTTTGTGGTATCGGTGATGTCGAAACATCTCTTGAAAAGATGTTTCGTGTACAGCTTCTTAAAATTCGATATCACTTGCTGGTCCATGGGCTGGAGGAGAGGGGTGGTGTTAGGCGGAAGATAAAGAATCTTGATGAAGGAATACTCCGCTAGGATATCTTCCTCGAGGCCAGGAGGGTGGGGAGGGGCATTGTCCAACATCAGCAGACATTTCAGGGGGAGGCGCTTCTCTTCCAAGAATTTCTTCACTGTCGGGCCGAAACACAGATTTACCCACTCCGTGAACAAAAGCCTCGTTACCCAGGCTTTTGCATTAGCCCTCCACATCACTGAATGCTTCTCCTTAAGCACTTTGTGGGCCTTGAAGGCTCGAGGAGTCTCGGAATGATACACCAGTAGGGGCTTCACCTTGCAATCCCCACTGGCGTCCGAACAAAGTGCGAGCGTAAGCCTGTCTTTCATGGGCTTATGCCTGGGTAGCTTCTTCTCTTCCTCCGTGATGTACGTCCGACGAGGCATTTTTTTCCAAAAAAGGCCAGTCTCATCACAGTTGAAGACTTGCTGAGAACTGTAGCCTTCCTTGGTCATCATCTCGTCACACGTCTTTTTAAAAGCTTCGGCCGCTTTCGTGTCCCAGCTGGCAGCCTCCCCATGCCGCACCACCGAATGGATGCCAGTCAGTTTACGAAATTTCTCGAACCACCCATGCGAAGCCTTGAACTCTGTGGTTGGCGTTGATGTCCCTTCCCCTCCGTCGTCTTCCGCCTGGGCAATCAAATCACCGAAAATAGCGCTGGCCTTGTGGAAGATTGCCGTCTCCGTTATCGTATCACCAGCGATTTCTTTGTCTTTTATCCAGACAAGAAGCAGCCGTTCCATCTCGTCGTGCACGTGGCTCCTCTTGCTAGACAAAATAGTCACACCCTTTGAAGGTGTAGCTGCTTTGATAACATCCTTCTGCTTAAGGATGGTGCCTATTGTCGACGGATTTCGGCCGTATTCCTTGGCGATCACACTCAATCGCATACCAGCTTCATACTTCTTGATAATCTTCATCTTTGTCTCCAAAGAAAGCATTCGCTTCTTTCCGTGAATTTCAACTTTCTTGGGACCCATGACTACGTATATACTGTACGTAATTTACGTATAAGTAGAATAAAGTTTTCACACAACACGATAAAGTACGTATACTGCAATGAAATCACTAACGAATTTGCGTTACTAAACGAAATTGCTAGACCGAATGAATACCGCGTGAGTACGATAACGATGCTGCTACTGAGTGGCCGAGGCACGCCAGTACGTACATAAATGCATCATGGGAGGGATGCTGACCAATAGGAGAGAAGGATCTCATGGCAGTGACTAGCATCAGGAACCAATGGGAGAGCAGGAGGATGGTGGCGAGTCTACTCAGTTGGCGGCACGCGAGTTTCAAAATTGTTATCGGTGGTTCAGGCGAATCTCGGACTTTACAGAAACCTTTCGTATCTTGAAAACTTTTCATATGTAGAGCCGTTAAATTTTTCGTGTTAGCTTTCGTAACTCGAGTTTTTCGTCAGTTGAGCCTTTTGTATCTCGAGGTACCACTGTATTTTGTTCCGAGTCAATAGGTAGACTTGGTTGGCCTACTTTTTAAACTTGTTTTGTGATTTTTTTGGAAGCTTGGAGGTACTGTGTTGTGTATTAGAAGTACTGTATATATTTTTGTATGTACTTGTATATACTTGTTAACTATCCATTGTTGGCTCTGCAGGGTTTTGGCACAATAACCCTACCCCTCCTTCTGCTGAAGGGAGGCACTCCCCCAAAGAGACCTCAGATGCCTTCATGAGGAGGATCTTAAACCTGAGTGATAATCCTCTTAAAGCAGCAGTAACAGCTGATGGATTGAATTCACTGGGTAAAAACACTCTTGTTTTGTACATGTATTTTGTTACTAGTACTAGCCTTTAGTGTGTTTGCTGGTTTCCACTTAGTCCACCTCCTTTTTCAAATGTGAGGATCAGCTATATGATGGAGAAGTAAGGTTCATTTAAAAAATATAACCACTGAATTTAAGGTTTATTTTTATTATTTTTTATAATACATAAGACCTATGTATGTAGCATATAATTTGCCATCCCAACCTCCTTGCATTCAAAGTGGACAGGCAGAAGTAGATTGACAAGTTGCAACTTGCAAGTGTATATACCTTTCGGCCCTCTGGTGGGGCGTGGGGGAAATAAATGGATAAAAGACTGATATTAATAGAAAACCAAGTATTCTTGTTTTTGGTTTCATTCTGTTGAACTAATGCTGACGTGGAATTAAAGCTTAAATAATGGAGAGATGAGTGTTTAAAAAAATAAATCTTAAATTGATTTTTATATTTTGCAGCAGTATTATTTTGTACAATATTTAGTATAGTATATTGTACAAAAATTTACTGAGTAATTACACTTACAGTACTGTGGATTTATACAAACAACTATGGAACATAGTACACTACGTTTCTCTTGTCTAGAGCCTTTGGGTTTTTGTGTTTTTATAGCATCCATTTCTGATGTGGTTTGGATGTTAATGAAATGCATAGTTATTACTACATTCTGTATCATCATTATCAAAAGTGTCGTAGGATACATGAAGTTACATAATTGTGATGTAAAAAATAATTTTAGCCTAGCTGTTGGTGTAGTAGTGAGTGTATGTTGGCATTCATTTCTGATGCTTTATTGTATTTATCTCATATTTCATCAAATTTCAGGGGGACTACAACCTTCCTTCTGTAATAAGAAAAAAATGGCAAAAGATGGCTGTTTGCAAGTTTATATAGATATGGAAAACAAAGGTTAAGGAGAGTGTAATTGCCTAGGTAGCGTTTGTGGACAATTGGCCGATAAACAATTAGCCGACGGACAATTCGCCGACAGAACAATTGGCAGACACTTGATCGAACACATCATTTGCAGGATAGCATTTTTCATCGAGAGGTAGAAAAAATGTGCCTTGTCTGTTGGCCTTCAGTTCCCTGCTAAAGTTGAAAACTGAGAGACATCCCTTTTTGTCCAGAAATTGCTTCACAATCCTCAAAATTTTTAAGTATCTATGGGTAATTATTTAAAGAACTAAAATTCAAGTTTGGCTGTTAAAAACCAACCATTTGGGTTAGCCACATTAGTCCAGTGCTTTGGATCAGTTCTTTGCTTAATATTTTATTTTGTCCGTGTTAGAAAGTGTAATTTTGCCTTTGAGATTATTTTTTTAGTTTTAGTAGTCATTTGTAATATTAAGTTTTTTTGGAACTTCTTGATTACCTTTTCTTTTTAGTTATGTGCAGTTTATGATTTGGTGTAATTTATTTTTCTTTCCATAATTGTGAATAAAAACAGTGACCTTGACTAGTGATTAAGGTTAGAAGACAATGAAGAGGTATAGTTTGTGTTATCTTTGGGTTCTTGAGAACAATTGAGTAACATGTCAGCTAACGTAATGGTTATTTCCTGAACTGTGACAAATCTAATTTTTATGTTTTTCATCAATTCGTGCACTGTACATTTGTAGATATGAGGGATAATTTCTAGTACTATTTATGAATCATCAGGAGTCGTAATGATAAAAAGTTTTTAAGACAGTGACTCTCAAAGAGTGGGTCAAGGTATATACATATATATTTTGTATTGTGAAAGATTTTAAGGTTATTTCTTTAAGAAGCAGCATGATATTTGCTGTTGTCTGTCTCGAGCCCATTAAATTAACCTAGCTTTATTTGTGTGGCTTTTTAGACACTATAATAAATCCACTGGTAGCTGGCATTATACAAGTTGTTTCAAAATTGTAGATCATCTTCTTGATAAACATTTTTATGTCAATTTGCTCTTGTGTTTTCAAGTTAGTGGTAGTTCCACAGGTTTTTTACGGGAACACTCGCCATAGGTGGACTGTAGGCTTTATGATCCTAGACTTGACAGCTACAGGATTACTCTTCAGGCTGACTTCGACCTTGCTGTCTCAGACACGTATCAAGTTCCCACCTTCCCTCTACCCTTTCCATAGTTGAAATGTTTATACACCCCCCCCCATTTTTTAGCAAGATTCTCTTAATAGCATTAACAATAATGGCTACTTCATTTAACTTCAATTGCTGAGGTCCACCTTCTACAAGAGGTAAATTTCTGTGTCAGCAATCCTCTGCTTCATCTTCGTGTCCCAGGCAACTATGTACTACTTGCATATCTGTAAGGCATCTCTGAGATTTCTATCTGTCACACCTTTCAGAAGTTATGCACTTGTTTTGGGAGAATTGCAGTTCTTCAATTCCTGACTTCTTTTACCTTTGGAGTCTTGGGTTTCATTATGTTTCACAAAGCTCACATTTTATTCTCTTCTGGATCCTTTCACCTGGTTGGCATTGCAACAGCCTACCTAAAGAAATGATTTTGTGATAATTAATATTACTATTTTTTTTACACACAAATTACTCTCCCCCCTTTCCTTGGCTCTTGCATAGCTGGATCCGCCTAAACCAAGGAATGATATGGCCAGCTACCAATGGCATTATGGAACAAGGGATCTAACGATAACAAATTTAAACAAACCATTGTATTTTGTTTGTTTTTTCTTTCCAAAAAGAATCCACATTAAAGTAACATTATCCCATCTTCGAATTAGTCTCACCCATGTGACCCATGGCTATTTAATGAATAACTCACATGACCCATTCCCTGAATGCAGATCCACCCATACAATCAAATATAGCTTTATGATTGTCCCACTTTCAGCCAACAGCTTACATCAAGTATTAAGAACAAATATTTGAAAGAAATTCTGCCTTACTTGTTAATCTTTTTAGTTTAACCAGTTATGAATTTTTTTTTAAGGAGTTGCAGTATATTAAACAAGATTTGATACAACTCATCAAGGATGCAGCCTTCGGACCATCCCTAGAAGAATTTACTGTTGAGATATAAAGTTGATTATGGTGCATGGGGCTTTTGACTACACTACAAATGAATTAAAGCAGGTCAAGGCATTAGGTTTGTATAGGAAAATTAGGTTTTTCTAAAAGAATTAAATTTTTACAGTTTCTCTCTCTCTCTCTCTCGTTCCTTCCTTATGCTGAGTTATTGGCATTTTTTCTCTTATGGTATAGTTCCTTCATTCTGTTTGCTACAATTTTCACCTGTCACGTGAAAACAGATCCTTTTGATGGGCCAATGAGAGGGAAATTGTAGCTAAATAGTCCCTTTAAGCTTCATAATAATAAAAATTTAGTGTTAAAATCACATTCAAACAAGGTAGATAATGGGATATTTTGGGACTATTGGTTGTACTTGCGAAAACATCAGAACATTTGAATATGAAAAGGTCCTCTGTCCCTCCCTTCTATCTACTATTGTGGGTACAAGATCTTATCATCTTGAGAGTGAAGGTACAGGAAAAGTGAGTCAAATGGCTCTGAAGGTTCATCCCTCACTCCTATGTAGACTTAATTGTTTCTACGCAATTTTCCCTGGAATCATTCTACTCTACAGTACCAAATTAACATGCTACGGCGGTTTTTTACAAAAATATAAAATTATTTTGAAATAAATTTTATTTAGTTTACTTGCTTCCTTTTGTATGGTTTGGGATTGTATTTTGGTTGATATTCAGGCTTGTGCAGTTAGGTACAATGCCAGTATGATGTCAATTTCCATACCAGGTGTTATCTATTTAGCTCTGTCAATTTTTAAAACCTAAGATTAGGTGAAAGTCATCAGTGTAATTGACGTAGGCATTCTATGTTATACAGTTCACCTGTGGTCTATTTGAGAGGCCTTGCCAAATAGTAGCCTAGCTGACTAGACTACACTTTTATTCAAGTTTTTCCCATAAGGTATTGGCTATATACATGGTTATTTGGATTTTGTCTGCTATCTCCTAAGGTTCTTCTACAAAATTGTCTTTAGTTTTAATCACCTTTTGGTTAATGACTCCTCTGAAACTGTATAGTTTTTATCGCCTGTTGCTTTATTAAGGGCTCCTCTTAAACTATAGTTTTGATCACCTCTTGCTTTATTAAGGGCTCCTCTTAAAACTATAGGTTTTGGATCACCCTTGCTTGTTTATTAAGGGCATCCTCATTAAACTATAGTTTTTGATCACCTCTTGCTTTTCATTTAAGGGCTCCCTCTTAAAAACTATAGGTTTGGATCACCTCTTGCTTTATTAAGGGCTCCCTCTTAAACCTATAGGTTTTGATCACCTCTTGCTTTATTAAGGGCTCCTCTTAAACTATAGTTTTGATCACCTCTTGCTTTATTAAGGGCTCCTCTTAAAACTATAGGTTTGATCACCTCTTGCTTTATTAAGGGCTCCTCTGAAACTGTATAGTTTTGATCACCTCTTGCATTATTAATGGCTCCTCTAAACTGTATAGTTTTTATCGCCTGTTGCTTTATTAAGGGCTCCTCTGAAACTGTTTAGTTTTGATCACCTCTTGCTTTATTAAGGGCTCCTCTTAAACTATAGTTTTGATCACCTGTTGCTTTATTAAGGGCTCCTCTTAAACTGTTTAGTTTTAATCACTTGTTGCTTTATTAAGGGCTCCTCTGAAACTGTTTAGTTTTGATCACTTGTTGCTTTATTAACGGCTCCTCTTAAACTGTACAGTTTTGATCACCTCTTGCTTTATTAAGGGCTCCTCTTAAACTATAGTTTTGATCACCTCTTGCTTTATTAAGGGCTCCTCTTAAACTGTATAGTTTTGATCACCTCTTGCATTATTAATGGCTCCTCTTTAACTATAGGTTTGATCGCCTGTTGCTTTATTAACGGCTCCTCTGAAACTGTATAGTTTTGATCACCTCTTGCATTATTAATGGCTCCTCTAAACTGTATAGTTTTAATCACCTCTTGCTTTATTAATGGCTCCTCTTAAACTATAGGTTTGATCGCCTGTTGCTTTATTAACGGCTCCTCAGAAACTGTATAGTTTTGATCACCTCTTGCATTATTAATGGCTCCTCTAAACTGTATAGTTTTAATCACCTCTTGCTTTATTAATGGCTCCTCTTAAACTATAGTTTGATCGCCTGTTGCTTTATTAACGGCTCCTCTGAAACTGTATAGTTTTGATCACCTCTTGCATTATTAATGGCTCCTCTAAACTGTATAGTTTTAATCACCTCTTGCTTTATTAATGGCTCCTCTTAAACTATAGGTTTGATCGCCTGTTGCTTTATTAACGGCTCCTCTGAAACTGTATAGTTTTGATCACCTCTTGCATTATTAATGGCTCCTCTAAACTGTATAGTTTTAATCACCTGTTGCTTTATTAATGGCTCCTCTGAAACTGTATAATTTTGATCACCTCTTTCTTTATTAATGGCCCCTCTTAAACTGTATCAGCAATGCCAAAGTTACGACTTGTTGTTGCACTTTCTCCCTTACTGCTTAATGGCCCAAAAAAAGCAGTCTTGTTACAAGTGGAGGGGTCCTTGGTGAAAGTTTTGAGTCTGCTAATTACGAGGTCATTTGAAAAATAAGAGTGGATTTAATTGGCTAAGAAGGACAAAAAAGAAAAAAATGAAAGCCGAGAAGTTTATCCAAATTTGAAACAAGATTAATCTCTCTTCCTCTCTCTCTAAGCGCCTCAGTGGCGTGGTCGGTAATGGTGCTGGCGTGTCACTTCGTTGGCCACGAGTTCGATTCTCGGGCATTCCACGCAGGGGTGAGAGAAGTGGATTTCTGGTGATAGTTCACTCTCGACGAGGTTCGGAAGTCACTCAAAGTCGTTGGTCCTATTGCTAAATAACCGCTGGTTCCATGCAACGTAAAAACATACAAACAAACTACAATCTCTGTACATTAGTGTGTGAAAAACACTCGCAATTAAAAGAAATCGCTCATTGATTAAAGTTGTGAGTCGCTGAATTTCGAAGCTGAAAGTAGTGAGTAGTACTAGATTCATAGATGTAAAATAAGGCATACCAAAGCCACAGATAAAGCATTTAAAGTAGCCAGAAAAATTCAGTATACAATGGTAAATTGAACGGAATAAAACAGTTCATAAGTAGAAAAACAAAATACTAAAAAGGCTTGAGCGCATAGAAGAGAAGTCGTGTAACTAACCATTGTAAAAAGGTTAATTTTAGTCTTGTATATACAAACGGTACAATATATAGAGGAAATAAAACTATGAAATAACCAAACTTTCTTTTATTTATATCCTAAAAACAGTTTCATAGTTATGGAGGGTTACAACATTAAAAAAAAAAAAAAATTTCTTTACCCTTGGAGACAGCAGTGCAGTGCCCCGAAGGAAGGACTGGCCCCAGTAGGTGATGTAACGAATCAGTTACCTGCATTGAAACAGATCCAAAGGGCAGTTTTCCAAGCTGATAGCTGATTGGCCGAGATGGGTAAAGCCTTATTCATATAACATTCCCTCCTGCTGTCCCAGAAGTCTACCAGTTTTCTATGTCGCTAAAGAAGTCTGTTAGGCCATTTCCAATTGTCAAAGAAAACTGATATGCACAGTGAGCCCAAGATGGGTGTGGCAATTAGGTTACTGCTGAGAAAAAGCCTTGGCTTACTTTCACTCTTATAGCTGTTGTGCTATACTTCGGCAAATGCTTGTTAGATGTGTGGTGCAACATGAAATATGGCGTTAAGCCTGGTAGACTTAAACCACCAGAATTTCGTCCTGAAAGATAAAGTCCTCCCCTACACCAACCTAATCCAGTTTTACATATAACTTTTGATGGAATCTAGGTACGAGCTGTAAACATACATTTTTGGCATTCTGATTTTCTTTCGGATTTCGAAATCATAAGTGTTTCTCTCACGTCTTAGTAGAAAATGGGTCTTTTACTTGAGTTATACTTACAGAAAACAGAGGAGTACTAAGCTAAAGACGGGAACTATATTAAATATTTTCATAGCTTAGCCATTTGACATTGACTTAGTAACTGGCAGAATTTTGTCTTAAGAGCTTCAGAGGATAATTCACTTGTATATATAAAGTGATTTCCAGAGGTATTTACATATATTAAACTGATTATTCTTTTCAGCGTGGAGTTGACTGTTAACCTGGCATCTTCCAGGTTTTTGACAAAAAATTTGATAGCACTATATCAACAATGGTGGCAAAACTGGGGTTTTACCTTTTTCATAACTGTTTTATAAACATACTAATTTTTACAAGCATTGGCTGCTTGATGTCAAATCCGACAGCAAAATGCTCACGTCAGAAAATAACCTGAACACTCCCATCCGATGTAGGAAAGCTCTAAAAGTTTCTTTAAATGTTATCTTTTTCAAATTCATTCAATCAAGTTGAAATCTTCAAACTGAAAGTATCTACTTTCACATGTAATAGCTACGTTTACCATCAGATTTCGTTCCTTCAAAAACCTTTGCCTGACTAACGGTTTCCATGTAAATTTTTTTTTGCTGGGAAGCTTCAAACCTTTCGAATCCCATACGTGCTGCAAGCTCTTATGAATGTGCTTCCTTTGGACTTTAAACTAAAAAATTAACAGTATTTTAAATCATCTCCAGTGCATTTTTTGGCTTGACCTGTCAACCTACCCTGAACCAAAATAATTTAGTTTTCGGAATTAAATTTCTTTAATTTGAAATTCAGGGCATTAATTCAAAACTTTTGAAACTTACAAGCTTAATTTAGTGCTAATTTTAGTTTACATATTTTCGCCTACAAGATTTATTTTCAGAATATGGAATATATATTTATATTATCAAATGTCTTTATGAAAAGAAGAATTACTGGAATTTCTCAAGTAAACCAAACAAAAGCAACAACTTTATTTAAAATTACAAGTCATCCTACAGTCTTTTGGTACAACAAAAGCAATTAATTACATACCAAGACACACACAGACTCCTCAAAAGCAGACAAGTGACCTAAATGCCTTCGGTGGAACAAGCGCGCCTTAAGGCAACACCCCCCCCCCCTCCCAAAACAAACCACCCTTCGTCTTACGGCCCTCTTGACACCATTCAATGTAAGTGATTGAGTCAGGTAAATGGTCAGAGATGTGCAATACTATCCTCCTGCCCCGTTCTTCCTCCCCCAGCAGGACAGCAGGTCGGACTAACGTCAACCTTCACCGTACACGTGGACCACCAGACTAATTTAAGTTCTGTGTGATGCACCTTGCAAATAATTCATCCCATTGCCAGGCAATTAGGGAGGAATGTCCAGCACCTGTTTGGAACATTCCTTTGGGTGTTTTAAGTTAGGAAGTCTTTTCAAATCTTCCAGTTTCCATTTTTTTACTAAAATATGAAAAAGCAGTCAAGTACAGATCTCCAGAACAGGATCAAGCGTTAAAAAAGAAATTAAATTTCATATTGCTCCCAAAAGAAGTCAATACATTCATTTTGGATTACTCATGAGAACAGGACCAGGTGACTAAAAACTGCTTACATATGGAATTAGTTGTTTAATATTAAACAAATTAAAATGATCCTTTCACGTACTTAAATGGGGTACAAGCTAACAAAAACTGATCATCAGTACAGGGTTTCAGAACACTGGACATTGCCTTTTCAGATGGACCACTGCAGAGCTACACCCACGACCAACGAATGAATAATGTGTAGGAAAAACTTCATAGAAGTTTTGAGTAGAGGAAAAGACCCCATATAGACTCCACTTTTCTAGCACCGCCCTCCCCCCAAGGGGCGTGGCTACCCCCTCCTGATAAGCTCATGTACGTACGTGAGGCCTAAAAGGGGCGGGGCAACCCCCCCAAACCCCCAAAAGGGGCGTGGCCACCCTGACCCCATATAGACTCCACTATCCTGGGGGGGCATGGCCACCCTGACCCCATATAGACTCCACTATCCTGGGGGCGTGGCCACCCCTGACCCCATATAGACTCCACTATTCCATTTGACTTACAAGCTCATGTACGTACATGAGCTCATTGTTGGGGGGCATTGCCTCCCCTGACCCCAAATTGACTCCATTTGTCTTACAAGCCCATGAACATACATGAGCTCATATTAGGGGGCGTGGCCCCCCCTGACCCCAAATAGACTCCACTTGTCTTATAAGCTGATATACGTAAATGAGGTGCAAAAGGGGGTGTGGCCACCCTTGACCCCAAATCGACTCCACATTATTGATGAGCTCATGTACGTCCATGAGGCCCAAAAGGGGTGGGGGCGTGGCTACCTGTAACTCTACGGGAATAAAACCAACGTTTCAAACCCCCCCCCCCCCCCCCCCCCCACCACTGACCCCAAATTGATTCACCTTTCCTACCCCCCGTGACGTCACGTAACTCTTCGGGAATAAAACCGCCCTTTCAACCGCCGACCCCAAATTGACTCCAATTTTCTACTCCTGTGACGTCACGTAACTCTACCGGAATAAAACCACCATTTCAACCCCCCCCCCCCCCCCCCCCCCCCCCCCCCCCCCCCCCCACCACTGACCCCAAATTGATTCACCTTTCCTACCCCCCGTGACGTCACGTAACTCTTCGGGAATAAAACCGCCCCTTCAACCGCCGACCCCAAATTGACTCCACCTTTCCTACCCCCCGTGATGTCAGGTAACTCTACGGGAATAAAACCACCATTTCAACCCCCCACCCCAAATCGCGACTCCACTTTTCTACCTCCCGTGACGTCACATAACTCTTCGGGAATAAAACCACCATTTCAACCCCGCCCCCCACCCCAAATTGACTCCACCTTTCCTACCCCCCGTGACGTCACGTAACTCTACGGGAATAAAACCACCATTTCAACCGCCCCCCACCCTAATTAACTCCATTTTCCTACCCCCCCGTGACGTCACGTAACTCTACGGGAAACCCATCATTTCAACCACCGACCCCAAATCGACTCCACCCTTATGGCCCCGTGACGTCACGTAACTCTACGGGAATAAAACCACCCCACCCCAACCCCAAATAGACTCAGTTCACTGCTTTTTTGCGACTCATGTTCCCTTTAATTGTTTTCAACGTAACCGGGACGTTAACCTCCTCCTCCTCCTATAAAATCTCTAAATTTATATATGCACATCGCGAATATAGCCTCTATCTACTTCTCTCTCTCTCTCTCAGCTGTTACATTTTGCTTTATATATATATATACACAGCTGCTTAGATATTCAAAGTATCGTGATAAAAGGATATTTGGCGACTGACTTCAACCTCATGTGAGACATATATTTATCAATTTGATATCTCCCCCAATAACCAACAGGGACAATGTTATCTGATGATGAATCACGCACACACACACACACACGATGAAACGAGACCTTATCGCCATATTTGCCAAGCTGACTTCACCCTCACGTGAAATTTTATTTATCATAGAATTTGAGTCATAATCTCCATGCCGAACTATACCTACACAAGGACAAAGGCACACATTTCAATTTTGTTTATTTATTAATACAGAGTTTGAAAGAGGGTAAATGAAAAATCAAATGATAGATGGAATTTCAATTTTGTTTATTTATTACTACCGAGTTTGAAAGAGGTTAAATGAAAAATCAAATGACAGACAGAATTGTTATTTTATATTTGTAACCAATGCTAAATACAAGGGAATGAATTAATATTCCATACAAATACATACATTAGAAAACAAAACTGTACAAACACGAACACGATAATATATGCATTCGCTTTTTCAAAAACAATACTTCAACGAAACACACGGCTACCATAAATTTTCTGACCTGTTTCTTCACATCACAGCCCTAGTATATACCACATACATCTTCTCCAGCACTTTCCCAACTGTGTATCAAAGACGACGTTTCATCTAACACCTCAAAGCTTTTAAATTTAGCTAACAAGTTTTTCATATATAAATCTTCCACACACCTTTCCTCCAACAGGGATAAATTCTTTTTCATTATAGCCACACAACATTTTACCAATTTTGCTCATTTCATCACTGAATGTAGCTAACACAGATAAATATTGATTCAACCAAGTTGTATTAACCAGCCCGCTTTGACAGACGCCAGCAGGAAAGATAACATATTTGACATAGTCATACGATGATTTAAATAATTCTTCCTTCAATTTCTTGACCGAAGAAAAATAGTGATTGAACCTCATCTGTTTGCTATCTCTGCCCAAACGATCAGTGTGATCTTCATCTTTGGAATAAGCCACACTCTTTTGCGCGTATTCATTGTCTTCAATGGGGTCGCCGATACCATATTGGGTTAATAAGGTAGCTATGGTGGGTAGATCAACTTCTTCGTCGCATTCCCAAGATGTGATATTTTTAGGTCTTTTCACAATGGCGGACCCTTCAATACCCCTATCACGAAGACAGGCATGTGATGCACCAGTGCGAGAATATCGAAAACCTGCCAATTCGGCATACGGATAAGCCACCACACCGTAATCCCTGCATGTCACACAATTAGTGGCCACTACTAAACATGTATTCCTCTTCCTGAACTTATTTTCGGACAAGATCCCAAAAACTAACTTGCACGAAGAGGTTGATGAAGCCATGGCGAGAGTTCACGTCTTGATGTGACAATCCTTCAAGAGATAAAGAGCTACGAAAGCCTCGTAACCCGAGCTCCCTCTATCACAATCACTGATTACAAACCAGTTGTGACGAAGCATCAAGTCTTTCCCAGCAATGATTCACGCTCACACGATTAAACAAGTCTTATCATTCCCTCACGCCAAAGGTCATCCACACAGATTGGTGTGATCTGCATCTTTGGAATACAATACTTCAACGAAACACCGTATGTCACACCTGATTATTACTTTCCGACTGAACACCATAAATACAGCCGACAAGGGAAATTGACGTTATTCCTTACCCAAAGTGTATAAGAGTAAGTGCAGCACGCCGACCCTCAGTCCCTACAAGTATTTCTCTTGACCGGAACGTCATTTCCCTCCGTCACCATTCAGTAAGTAGCATATAAAACACTTTCCATTTACTTGAACATATAGTAAATATTAAAAGCAGCAATAAGATTCATCTGTATATGGAATAGATATTCTTATAAAATAATGTACCCGTTGAAAGAAGTGGAATATATAAAACAGTCATTATTCCATCCTTTCAGATATGGGAAATAACTAGTAGTGAACTGTCAGCCGACGAAGTAGCCACTCAAGTCAGACGCCATTACTATTATGGTGTTGGAGCCCCAAACTCATTTATTAGGAAGGTGAAAACGGGTCATGACCATGAAGCAGGAGAAGAAGAAGTAGCAGGAGATGCTACAACTCCCACTGGCAGCCCACAACAGTGCAACCCCCGACCAACTTCGCCACCACCCACTACTGAAGGAAACGAGCAACCCGGTGAAGGTATGTAAAACCGATGTGTTATATATTTATTAAATAACAGTTCCTGATTCTATAGAAACACACACTCTTTTTCTCCGTTTCCCTGTTTTTGCTTTCAAATGTATTGTGGGCATAGTAAAAAACACCTATATAATTATTCATAAGGATTTATTGACCACATAAAGACAGTTTACAAATTCAATACACTAATCGCTGTCAGACTGCCAAAGCATGCATCCCAATATAACGTCCACGTGTATCCTTATTTTAACCTGAATATTCCGAAAAGCGTTTAAGAGGAAACGACTAAGACGTCTTAGCAGTTTATCACCGACGTTCACGGGTGAATGATTCTCACAGCTCATCCTGAAATAAGTAAAAAAAAGTTATATGATTCAAGGTGTATGATACATATATAGAATATATCCTTAATAGAATGTAAATGGGGTAATATAAAAATCAAAGAAAAAAATATGCATTACCTTAGTTGTTTAAGATGCGGAGACATTCCTTGTACGTAATAGCACGTTTGACCCCCGACCTCCAATGTGAACATTTAAACTTTTTCAAATATTTAAAATAATATCCCGTTATTCATTTATAATTACCTCCCAAACGAGTGAATGAGAATACATTTTGTATTAAGGATAATACTGTTTTCACGCCTCGGTGACTCACGCAATGAACAAAAAAACTAACGTAAAGACCGCACTTGTACGATTTATCGGGTTGCATTTGTTTTATTAGTCGATAGAGGTTATATTCGGGATGCGCATATATAAATTTAGAGAAGTCATTCGAATAAACTTTTGGATTTAAACTGTAACTATCAATAAAGAAGATTATATTTCTAGGTGATTTTTCCACCTAAAAACATACCCAATGACCAAAGATAATGTATTAGATATAAAAACTAAAGGTTTAATTCTATTATCTGGCAATGTCAATAATCCTACTTCAACCGAAGTGAACACACCTAAATATTTAACCCGGTCACCGAGTGAACCTTTTAAACTTATTTCAATTTCTTTTGTATCCATTCCATTTAACCTCTAACATCACACTGAATAACACTATCCGCATCCACCGTTAAAATACCCTTGGTATCCCCGAAAAGTAAAATAATCCAAGGGTTAGGCATAGCCGTACCCAGCCTGATCGATATTCGCAGGTTTGCTGAAATTTCCACTGGCATGGAATCTTCAACATCTTCCACCACAAAATTAAAGCAGTAAATAGCTCTACCATTTTTAAAACTATCATAAGTGATCAGATTATCACCGCCACCCCCAATACTTTTCTGAGTCTCGTGATATAAATGCATGATGGTATTAGGGAAACTACATTGTATATTATATACAGTATTCCCATTAACGGTAATATGTATATTATTTAAATGGAAAGATTGAAAATATAGACTATTGGTTGCGTAATCACCTGAAAATGTTTCCATATCAATCATGGCCAATGTGATTTTTTCAGGTATACAACTGTTAAAAGGCTGATAAATTAAAATCGAATTTTCATTTTGCCCAATAACGTATGTCTTGTATAAAGTCTTATCAAATATATATTGAATAGGATTAACTGCTATCGCCGCATTTAAAGCCTACATTGCGTTATATTGTGGGGTAACTATCGATCCATAATTTAGCCTTTTCTACATTCAACACATTTAAATGTCCGTCTGTGTGGGCACCCATAACCCAGTTATTATTCGCTAATTCGAGTCTAAGTCTCAAATCAACCGAATCCAGTAAATACAGTCTATAGTCGCTATATCCAAAGGAAGTGGAAAATATGAATGCACACCCCTCGTTTTAATGTCACCCATAACTTTCGTCTCCCACCTGCTGGTTTGACCGAAGGTATTGGCAGTAAATACCCGAGTTACCCCGTGTGTTACATGATAGTCTCGTATAAAAATCCCGCCCGACTGGTGGTAGGTAATGCCGAGGGTTTCATCATTTTCAACATTTTGATATATGATTGATAGTTAAATACCGGACAGGATTCCACCAACTTTTCATTCAAGAAAACAGAAGCGGATTTAAATAATGTATGACTAATACCATTAACGACAGACACGTGGTCACCATCCGCTAATTGCGCGCCGTCCCTATCTATTGTGATATATAATTCTAAAGCTATACTTGACATATCTAAGAAAGAACCTGCCACCCCATTAACGGGAAATTCTATATACGTATTCATCAGATAGAACTTGATTTAGGGAAATATTGCAAGGTGTAAAATCCAGTCTTTCCTTTGAATTAATTGAAGTTTCAATAGTTCTCCGTCTATTAACATTCGGGAACAATTCTGATATACCCGCAATATACGATGAAACAGGAACTTGATTACCAGTCCCAGGTATGTTAGGAACTACGCTAGTCATATTTTGTGTTTATATAATTCTAGATGAAGGGTAGAACGAGTGCGTACCCGCCGAATGTCAATTGATGAATGAGTTACAAAAGATCGTACACGTCCTTATTATATTTACTCCTTGATTTAACTCGTGTGCCCTTCCTCTTCCTACGTTTTCTCTTTCCTCCCACACTCGACCGTCTAACTTATCATTTCACCAGATCTACCGAATCCATTAACTGAAGGTTTCGCGGTATTAAATAGAAAAGGAAGCACTTTACGTGCAATACCACTTATGGTCGAAAAAAGGCCACTTCCTCTCCTGCGGCTGGGATAGAAAACGGAAATATCCTCAAACCCCGCCCCTCTCCTTAATAAAGGGTCCAATAAAAATATTTCTTAAATTCCGCCTCTGAAGGAGGCGCGAATAACACTCTCATTTTACTGTTTATACTATTCCCAAACAATTTAAGTGGAGCTTGATTCGCAAGTTCTAGTTGACTCGAGGGTGTTACGATCACGGATAAGGAATGCCAAGGGTGAACATCGAATTATATACGCACCTATTCATCTAATTTTCCTCTAGGTTTTATGCGGAGCAGGCAAGTAACACTTGAGTCTTTAGTGAAATGTAAAAGGTGTCCATTTTGATCCGTGATAAGAATAGAAATCTGATCCAAGATGTTCGTGTTCAACAATTTGTAGACTGTATTATGAATTCCTTTTCCTCTAGTACCACTTGCTAAAGTAAAACAGTCCAATATATTTACTAGTCTCCTGCCAAAAATCGTCGGTTGAACTATATCCGTATACACATATATATAATCTACCCCACAATTATCAGGTAGAGAATCAAGGGAAACATGTTCATTCAGTTCACGCCCGCCATATATTTCATAACCGGTATTAATATGAAAACCTAATAATTTCGCGGCTTTTCCGCTAAATTTGACGTATATACTTTTAACGTCCCCTGTTCTCAATTTCTCTCTCTTGATACGTGGTATATTAATTCTCCTTAAATCTTCATCCCAATGAAATATACCGTTTACCATTAAAATAACTTATGAAATTATCACCGTAATAAACTTTCAAATACATGTCCTTATTAAGAAAGAGCTCTCAAGAGTCTCTTCATATCCCCCGCTAACATTGCTATTCTCGGTCTGTACAAATATGTATGCCTATCACGTTTATGTTTATGATGCTCTGTAATAAATTCGAGAGTGAATAAATCATCTTTAGATAATATAGCGTAATAACTCCCCGGGAACATGATCGAAGCTAAACCTACTTCATATTCAACCCCATTAAGTAATAATATAGGTGTAGGTAATCTATTAGCAAATTTCG